>NC_132902.1:10528168-10732428 GCF_030463535.1 Salminus brasiliensis | reverse complement strand
ATGTTTACATAGGATACATCTGATTTTGTTGGATGAACAGAATTACTGAACACATTTGATTGATTTTGTGGCTTTTGGTCTGCAGGTATCCCACCAATGCAGAGTATGTCCAAGTTAGCAAAGCTTTAATGGTGAAGATCTCTTTCCTGAGGGATGTTGAGGAGGACGGTTATGTACGTTTGTTTAAGAATGATTTTATTATGGTTGATCACAGAAGAGTAGTTGGTGTAATATTGGTGGAGAGATTTGAGTAATTCTCTTTTTTATGGTTGGGACTGATATCTTATGGTATCTTTGATGGAGGAATCATGCGTTGTTGGAGAGGATGCTACGTCTGAGGCCCACATTGAGGTATTGAGGATTGTGAAGGACCACATGAAGAAGACCTTTGAAGACTCTTGGAAGATTCTCAGGGGTAAGTGGAATAAAGTAATGTGAGGTAAAACAGTATAGCCATCAAATGTGATGTGATGAACCCACTTCATATGAATAATTGTGTCTTTTATAGTCTACTATAAGATATTTATGAAGGTTTTTTTTACTCTCCACTCCTGCCTTCATCTCTGCACTTTATTGCAACATCATAATGAAGCTTTTGTGTATTTTCTGCTTTTGTCTTACAGTGTATGATGAGGTTGATGCCATCCATCCTGTGATGGTGAACATTTGTCACCGCTTCAGCTGAAACAGTGCTGGGAGTTTTCCTCTAAAGGACTCCTAGGTGATCTTCAAGAGATGCTCAGAAAAAGTGTAAGCACACCATTTTCATCTCCACCAGCAGACCTACAGAAGACTCTTAAATTCAGTGATGCTCTCAGAGGTGTACAGGGTCAAAGGAAGGTGCTTCAGTGTGTATCTAATATTACACTAAATTATGTAAGTATTCCTTTGATGATGTTGGTGTAACGGGCCGCCTGCATACTGAAGTGATTCCATTCATTAGCAAAGTCACGTACTTACTAAACATAGACACTGTGTGGGTTCTGTATGGTAAACTGTTGCTTCTGGTTTCTGGTGGGTGTTTTTCTTTTTAATAAGGCTGATATTCTCTTATATAAGTGTAACCTACTTTACGTACATTTTGCCATGTCAGGATGAAATGATTTTTTTAGCTTGTATAATAAAACCTTTTTACTTAGTTTAATTGTATTATTTTGTTAATTTCTGTTAATGCCATATTATAATGGTATGGAGTGTAATTTCTTTTAATTTTATCATTTCTATTTCTGTTGCTCTTTCAATTAATGCTAAAGTTCAATATATTTACTATTTATGTTCTATAAATAAACAGTATCAAATGACATTTTGATCATGAGTGGATATTTCTGGTAGTCACTATAGGGTCCAGAATGGCTTGTCACTGGTGTGGTACCTCTAAAAGCACATGCTGGTACCTTTTGGAGAGGGGACACAGCTGTACCATAGTTTAAAGGTGCATTTTAGCCTCTTAGGGAACGTAACAGTACCTTAACTGGTACAAGAAACATGGGTACAATAAAGTGCTGAAAGGTTCTCTGTAGTACCTCAATAGGTTACAGCTGCAGGGACAAGCCTTTGTACTCTCTTAAGTCCAAAATGTTCTTGGTGTGTATGTGCACTATATACGAGAGAAGCCCTCAACTGACTACACAATAGAAACACCTATATCTATATGCTGTTCATCAACTTGTGCTCTGCCACCAGAGCTGGAAATCACCACCTGCATTTGTAATTGGGTCTTGGGACATCCTAATAAAAAAAAAAGACCCCAGTATGTGCGGTTGTGTAGTTCTGTGTCCTCCAGACTCTCTGTGTGACAGCGGAATATGGCAGCTCCGCTGTGACAGACTGAGGCTCTGCAAAATGCTCAGGACATAATAAGTGACACAAAGTCCCCTTCCATGAGAGACGTTCCTCACCAGCACTGTGTGTAGAAGGAGATTGCAGCTTCATTAGGGACACCTTTCAGCCCAGGCACACACTGTATAACCACCTACCATCCAGGAGGACATGAACAAACCAGTGAGATGAGACTGTCAGTGTTTGTGTCGTAATATTTCACATTAAAATATTCAAATCTAGGACTGTTTACTTAATCTGCCTCGACATGTGTAAAGCCATCACTAGACAATATGACAGGAACAACTTTCTCTCATTTCTTGGAAAAATCGTCTTTGTGAAAATTGGCAGTAGTTTAGTGTTCTGATGGACTTTAATTTAGTTCATGAAGTAATGTGAAGGAAAGGACCCTCTCCCTCTCTATGGAGTTCACTTTTATAAAGCAAAAACACACAACAACGGCTTCTGCACTCGAGAGTCTAATACAGTGTCTTTAATATTCAGCCTCCAATCACTCACTATTAAAGGCACAGAATCCATACACTCGAATAGCAGAGTGCACTTCTATATAGTGAGAAGGAATACTTTTGGAATTGACCTCATAGATGGAGCTTGGATGTCACCTTGTGGTCAAACCGATAAACTGCAAGAATTATAAATAGATGCACATATTGACAAAATCTGAATAAATGGAATACATTAAACATCTGTTTTAACAGCTGAGGCTTTTTAACAAAACTAACTGTAAACATAAAATAATCTTTATTGACAAAAATAGCAGAATGTTCTGCAATTTAACAAAAAGACTTAGTTATGCTGATCTATCTCTTCCAAATACATCAAATACTGTCAATAATGCATTTAAAAATGAAAAAGTGCTAGAAAATATGTGAGCAAAGATTGTCTACCTTATGAGACGGTATAAATGATATTTGAACCGATTTTGACTTTATTGATGCATTTGATTCATTTAAAGATTGAATTCTTCAATAAGTGAATTTCATGATTTACAAACTGTGTAAAACCACAGAGTCAAAGTTTAAAACGTTATTACCTGTGATTTATTTTTACATTTCTAATATTTAAATCAAGCAGAAATGACCCATCCCCACATTCCCCAATACACACAAAGGTTTTACAGTCCAGCTGTGCAACATGTTGGGTGCAGATTCCTACCAGAGCCCCACAGATAGAAAATGATGACCCACCAGTTACAGCAGACATATGACTCTCCCATCATAAAGCTATGAACTCTGCAAGTGTTTGCGGTTCTGGTGGACAGGTCGTACACTCACTCACCTGCTGTTTGTTTGTTTGCTCTCTTGACAAATTACTTGTTACTCCTAGTCCTCAGTTGATGTTCCTTCATCTTTGCTTTTGCTTATTTCTCTTAGCTAGTTGGTATTGTAATCTTTGTGCCAACTGCGACCTCTTACTTCACGTTACTTCGTCTCACCATCCGTCAATTGCGTTTCTGTGTGTTTGTTTACCTTGAGGAACATGGCGACCGCCGAGGAACGTGCTCTTCAAACGCTCAGCAAAGAGCTTGTCTTGCTGGACCAGCAGATCCAGTGGCTGTTGGAGAAGCAGGCCGAGCTCCACCAACAGAAGACGATGCTGGAGGCCGTCGGCACCGTGGTTCTCCACGTTGGAACGAATGACGTCTCCGCAGTTCTAAAGGAGCACTTGCACACGCTTCTGGACACCGTCCGGAAGAAGATAGACGCCAGGATCATCGTCTCTGGCCCCATGTCCATGTACGGTCGAGGGACTGAGTCGTTCAGCTGACTCTCCACTGCTGGCTTCGGGATTGGTGCGGCAGCGTTGGAGTGGACTTCGTAGACATCTGGGAGAGGTTTTGGAAGCGTTCACCCTCTACCGTAGAGATGAGCTTCACCCGAGCCGCCTGGGGTCTGTCGTTCTCTTCAGCAACTTGACGAAGGTGGTACGCCATGACTGACATGCTCTACCCAGTCATACCACTCAGGTAGGTGAATTAGAGAGTGGCCAGGTAAGTGTTTCACTCTGCCATTTCTTGTATGATGTGGGAAATAGTAATTTACCA
Source organism: Salminus brasiliensis (assembly GCF_030463535.1). Lineage (NCBI taxonomy): Eukaryota > Metazoa > Chordata > Actinopteri > Characiformes > Bryconidae > Salminus > Salminus brasiliensis. The sequence continues at coordinate 10,728,545 of NC_132902.1, read as the reverse complement.
GTATCACTCTCATATAGCTGATCAGATAAATGCTGCAGCATTGAGACTGTGTCTGTGCCTCATATAGTCCGCAATCGTAGACGTTCAAACATCAATTTTAACAACCTGATTAGAATCGACATTAGCGCTTCGTGATGTTCGAGTACTAGCAACTTCCGCATTTTTGGGCTGTTAAACATACGGTCTCTAGCGCATAAAGCCGTCATTGTCAATGAAATTGTTACTGTAAAACCCCTCAGTTCACTGTGTCTCTGTGAAACGTGAGTTAAACCTAATGAATTATTGCTGTGAATGAATCGACTCCCCCAGGCTTTAACTACTGCAGTTATCCACTAAGGTCTGGTCATGGCGGCGGCGTAGCCACAATCTATGATTCAGTTCTAGGTATAATCCTTAACTCAGGTTATGAAGCTAAATCGTTTGAAGTGCTTAGTCTTAAAGTGGCAGGCTTTTCTCCGGCTTCTAGAAAGCAGCTCTCTTTTCTGCTTATTACAGTCTATCATCCTCCTGGACCTTATACAGATTCTCTTAGTGAAATGTCTGACATCTTTTCAGAAGTAGCTGTCTCTACTGATTTCAGTTTTCATTTTGAAAAGGACTCAGGACCCCCATAGAACTGGGTTTAAATCAATCTTAAATGCTTTGGGATTCATTTAAAATGTTATAGGTCCAACTCCTAGATACAGGTCCAACCATACACTAGACCTAGTTCTGACCCTGCGTATTGAAACAGAACATATCCGCCTGCCGCCTCGCTTTATGAGCAAACATACCATAACAATGTCTACAGCTAGTGTATTTATTAATAACCTTCCAGATTTAACCATCTCCAGCCCATCTCATCATATAGATCTTGAGCATTGAACTGATGATCTGCTTTCTGTGCTCTGCTCTAATCTTGACAGTGTTGTGCCAATTAAGATAAAAAAAATAGGAGGAGAAAGCTAGCGCCTTGGTGTAATGACCATACGCGTACTCTCTATGGCTTGAATGGCATCATAGATATGTGGAATACAAAAAAGCTTTAATTAAAGCCAAATAGTCATAAATCGCATCACTAATAGACAATAACAAACACAACCCCAGATTCCTTTTTAATACTGAGATCAAACTCACCAGCAGTCACAGACAAACTAAGTCTGCCATTCCTGCTGACATTAGCAGGATCAAATTGAAAACATTGGACAAAAAAAATTCATAGTCAGTCGCTGACCACTGCAGTGAATGTTGATGAATGGTGCACCAGCTTTAATGCACTCTGAATATTTCCATCCGGTTACTGAAAGGACTTGGTTAGCATTATCAGCTCATTAAAGTCATCCTCATGTGTACTAGATCCTGTTCCAACACAGTTGTTTAAACAGGTTCTGCCTAGGGTTATACAACCAGCACTGGTCATAGTTAACTCTTCCCTCAACATTGGCCTTTGATATCGTAGATCATGCAATTCTGCTTGACAGGCTTGAAAATACTGTAGGAATTGTAATGTTTCCTATTCTTAATAAAGAAACATTATTTTCCACCACTCTGTTTATTGCAACTCCAGTACTAACAGGCTGCTGTGTGGGTGAGCTACATTCTTACTCTCCTTTTACTTCAAGGTTAGTAGCTGAACATATGTTACTCACTACTGCCACCTAGTGGACTAACAACAATTACTCAATATCACTACATCCCCCTTTTTCTCAAGAAATGTATCTGCTAACATATTATTCAGTATAACAAACAGAACATCAAACATTCTCTTACAAAGATCGTCGAAATACCAACATGAACAACCTTTTTTTTTCTTTTCGTTTTTTTTTTTTTTTTTTTACAACATCAGCAATGTAAATGTAGTGCCATCAGAAAAGTGCTCTTTTACAGGTTCAGTCTATCTGTCGCTTTAACTTTGCGTGAGGATCTTCTTAACACAGATAGGTAAGCTTGCTTGTCTGCCACATCACTGTGCAGAGTGATTGGTGTCTCTGATGATGCAGAGGTTTCCGAATCTCGGTCACTGGGCTGTTCTTGGAATGTCTCTTGTGTTTTCAGAAGGGCTCTACGATTCCTTCTCAGAATCTGTCCATCCTCAGTTCTGACTGTATAAGATCTTGGACTTACTTTATCCAGAACTGTGGCCTTTGTGTTCCAACTGCTTGTGTCTCCAATTGTCACAGTGTCGTGTTTTGACAGTGGTTCCAGAGCTCGAGCTGATCTGTCATTTTTTTCTTTTTGTCTTCTCCTTAGTCTCTCTTGCTTTTGTTTCTGGCACCTGCTCAGATTTTGTCCTGCAATGTGAGGAAGTGTGGTTCATATCTTGTGCTTCATTAAAAGTGCAGCAGGGGACATCCCGTGTTCAAGGCGAAGCTCGATAACTCAACAGAGCTAGATAAGGATCAGCATTGCAGTCGTTTGCCTTCTTGAGTAGTTGTTTGACTATGTGCACTCCCTTCTCAGCCTTTCCATTTGACTGTGCAAACAGGGCACTGGAAGTCACATGCTGAAAGTCATACATCTCAGCAAAGTTTTGAAATTCCTTACAACTGAAACATGGGCCATTGTCACTGCATACGATCTGTGGGATACCATGTCTGGCAAAGATTGACTTCAAGTGTTTGATAACACAGGCAGCAGTCATTGTAAAAAGCAGTGAGATTTCTGGGTAATTTGACAGGTAATCAATCACCAGCAGGTAATTCCTTCCATCCAGATGAAACAGATCGGTACCACCTCTCTGCCATGGCTCAGCTGGTAGATCATCGGTTCTTTTGACTGTTTGTTCTGGTGTTTCAGACATGTTGGACACTTTGAGACCATGTGATCAATATCAACATTCATGCCTGGCCAATAAACGGCAGTTCTGGCCCTCCTTTTGCATTTCTCTATTCCGAGGTGCCCTTTGTGTATTCTCTTTAGCATGTCTTGGCGCAATGACTGAGAAATGACAATCCTGTTCTTTCTAAGCAACAGTCCATTCACCATGCTTAGATCCGCTCTAATGTAATACTGCTGACATAACCCTTTAGGCCAACTAGTGTTCATATATGTTATGACTTGTTGCAGTACCTTGTCTTTAGCTGTTTCAACTGCAATCAGCTCAGACTTCATATCAGACACTGGAAGAGTTTCAGAGACCAGGTTCACATGCAGATTAACATCCTTCTCTGTGGAACTCTCACTGGTCAACTAGTTGTGTTCCAGTGCTCTTGACAAAGCATCGGCCAACACAATGTATTTTCCTGGGGTGTAGATCAGTTCAAAATTGTAGCGCTGAAGCTTCATCATTAACCTTTGAATCCATGGAGACATTTCACTCAGGTTTTTCTTAATGATGGCTATTAATGGCTTGTGGTCTGTTTCTGCCACAAATGTAGGTAAGCCATACACATAGCTATGGAATTTCTCCACACCATACACTAACCCCAAACATTCCTTTTCGATTTGCGCATAGTTATGCTCAGATGAAGTCATTGTTCTTGAAGCGTATGCGACTGGCTTCCAGCTGTAACCATCAGCTTGGAGAAGGACTGCACCTAATCCGTGTTTCGATGCATCTGTGGATAGCTTTGTAGGTTTTGACAGATCGAAGAAAGTCTGTACTGGCTCTGTGGTAAGGATTGTCTTGAAACTTTCCCGCTCTTTCTCATGTTTGGCAGTCCACTTGAACTCATTAGTATGGTGCAACAGCTCTCTCAAGTGCACCGTCTTTGAAGACAAATTTGGAATGAATTTTCCAATGAAATGTATCATTTCCATTACTCGCAAGCCAGGGAGCCAAGGATCGCTTGTGTCTTTGCTCAGGTTCGACGCCGAATTCTGAAAGCTTGTCTCCCAGGAATGTCAACTCCTTAACAGCAAACTGACACTTGTCTCTGTTTAGTTTCAGGCCATGCTTCTGAATGCTTTGCAGTACCTTGGTAAGTCGTTCATTATGCTGGGCTAGTGTGGAACCCCAATGGACGATGTCAATGCCCTCAATGATGCTCTCCATTGCTCTGTGGAAAATTTCTGGAGCTGAGGAAATTCTAAATGGCATCCTAAGAAAAGAATACCGACCGTATGGGGTGTTGAATGTGCAGAGCTTTGTGCTGTCTTCATGCAGTTTTAATTGCCAGAAGCCCTGGGATGCATCAAGTTTGGAAAAATACCTTACTCCTGCCATCTCACTTGTAATTTCTTCCCTGGTCGGAATCTGGTAATGTTCTCTCTTGATATTTGCATTTACTCTATTTTCTGTATGACACCCAATGATGTCATTCTGTCCAGCTCTTGTTTTAATCTGCCTTGGAGAGGAGCTGGAACTCTTCTGGGGGAATGAACTACTGGCTGTGCATCTTCCTTTAACTGTATATTGTAGGTAAATGGAAGAACACCAAAACCCTTGAAGACATCTGGGAATTGCTGCACAACTTCATCTGTATTACTTTTCTGCATGCCAGTATTGTTAATTCTGTATACTCGCTTGACCAGTTCTAGTCTCTCACAAGCCTTATCACCAACAGTGAGTCATGTCCATCTGGCACAATGACAAACAAGAGGTTGTGTTCTCTCTCTTTTACTGTCACAGTGAGTCTGCAGTTGCCTTACGTTTCATTCTTCTTTGGCGAGCAATGTTCATCAAATTTTTCAATGACTTTGTCATACTTTTCTCTGTCATCTGCTTCCCCAAAGACAAATGTATTGAAAACCTCTATTGCTCTATTGCCTCTATTCCTGCCAGCGTGAGAAGCAAAGCAATCTTGTGTGCATCTGGTTTGCTTTCCAGGCCCACGGCTTGAAGGTACAACGTGAACCGCTGCTTGAATGTCCTCCATTCCGCATCCACATTTCCAGTCCAGTTTACCGCATCAGCGGGCTTCACACTGTCCATGTTGGCAATTACAGATGTCAATAAAAGCACTCCTGGTACCATGTAATGTTTCCTATTCTTAATAAAGAAACATTATTTTCCACCACTCTGTTTATTGCAACTCCAGTACTAACAGGCTGCTGTGTGGGTGAGCTACATTTTTACTCTCTTTTTACTTCAAGGTTTTTCTAGAAATAACTGAACATATGTTACTCACTACTGCCACCAAGTGAACTAACAACAATTACTCAATATCACTACAGGAATTAAAGGGTCTGCCCTCGCTTATTTAACAGATCACCACCAATGTGTTTACTTAAAATATGAATATTTTTACTACTCAAAAGTAAGATATGGTGTTTCTCAGGAATCAATCTTGGGTCCGCTACTGTTTACTCTTTATATGCTGCCGCTGGGCAAAATAATCCATAAACATGGTAATGACTTTCTCTCATTCTCTCTGTTTTAGATGGGGGCTATCGTTCATATTCCGCTCCCGTTAACAGCTCAGTGCTGTGATTTCCTTCATTCTCCAGCATTTCTTTTAGTAACCGTGTAGTTTGATGCCTGTGATTACAGTATAATGTCGGGCTGTCCCTTAAAGCCTTTTCTGGACTCCGGAGAGTCGGCAGTAACAGCAGCGAGTGTTCGGAGCTCTGCTGCTGTGAAGGGAGAAGGAGGCTGAGAAGGTGGATTCAGAAAAGTTCCTGTATCTTCTGCGATCATCGTCTGTCGTTACCCACGGCTTCAGTCACTCCAGCAGCCCGCTAGCCTCTCTTAGATTTGAGGTGCGAGCCATTGCTAGCTCCCAAACTAGCTATCCAGTTTCCATTAGCTGCTCACACCAGCTAATAAGATCAGCCGTAGATCAGCAAATATTGATAATGCTGTACAGTGAGCAGTATTTGTTTTTCTTCCTGTTATAATTCTACTATTTGAGGCTATACTGCTATTGTACAGGTGCTGTTCATAAAATTAGAATATCATGAAACTTGAAACACACAGACTGATATATTTCAAGTGTTTATTTCTTTTAATTTTTGTGGTTATAACATCAACTTTTTCATATAATATTCTAATTTTCTGACCAGCACCTGTACATGACTCAACTGAAGATGTTCAGAAATCAGGTTCTGAATCTTCTTGCTGTGCTTCTTGATTCAGACTGCCTTACGACCACCCACTGCTTCTGATTCAGTCCCAGAGAGGAGCTTCATTGGTGGAGAGATCTACCTGCTGCTCCATGGCCTCAGTATGGATCACTCTCCGGTCCTCTGGTCCTAGGCCGGTAAATCAACAGAGTGTGGAAGTTCAGGTCCGTATCACTGAGACAACCGGAACAAGCTTCACCCTCCATATTGAACTGGACACCAGTGGAGAGCCGATGCCTGAGGTGAAGAACATTCAATCACTGCACTTTAATGATCACTTCTCTTGTAAATAAATGTAATTTTTCTCTCAGAACAGATGTTTAATCATGAGCAAATTTCTCTTTTTCAGGGTTGTCTGAAAGTAACCTACTTTCAAATCTACCAAGCATTTCACTTCATTTACACTATTCGACCAAATATTTGTGGACACCCCTGCTTAACAATCCATTCAGATACTTTATGTTGCACCCATTGCTGACACAGATGTGCAAATGCACACACACAGCTTGTCTAGCCCCTGTAGGTTAGATTGAGCTGTGGAGCAGTGGAACTGTGTTTTCTGAAATGATGGATGGTGCTCCATCCAAAACTTTAGAGATGGGTTGGAGAGCTGGGGATAATTAGGTGGGGTGATCAACCAATATACTGACCTCACTAAAGCTCTTGTCGCTGAATGCAATCAAATCCTCACAGCAATGCTGAAAAAAGTGTAAATTGGAGAAATCTTTGAGTAACTCAACCCAGAGATGTTATTAATGAGGAGACCGGTCGCTGATTGAAATATGAATGGGAGTTCTCATAATGCTCAAAATGGCATCTGTTTACTGACAAAGCCCCGCCCCCAACACAATCAACCAATCAGGTTCTGAATAAAGTCCCGCCCTTCAACAAAAACAACCAATCCGTTGGCTGCTTACGGATTAAATCCCACTCTCCGGTAACGAGCTAAAGTTGCTAGATTATATTGTGGCTCTGACCAGACCGTGTCAAAATAAAAGTCACCAATACAAACGAATCTGCAACATAAAATACTTTTGACTGAGAGCATAAAATACTTTTGACTTTTTTTGACTGAGAGCTAAAATTACTGTCTTACATTAATTCCCACTTCCACTTTTATTTTGTTGTTCATCCAAAAATGTATGTGAAAACTGATCTACTTTTGTTCAATTTTATTGCTGCTACATTACATATCCTTGGCTTTAAAATTTAAAAGAAAAAAGTTACCTGTTGTTATCCAGATGAAAATGATGAAAAAACAACAAACAGCACCTTCTAGGTACTGATTTTGATCAAAGTCAAGGAGCAGTAAAGAGATGTCAAAAGAAGTTCACATCAAAAGTACTAGAACAATTTGGTATGTCTGCCAAGGTCAACCCCATGTGAACAAAAGTCACAGTGTAACAAGTAGTGATTCTGTTGATCCTACAAGATCTCACAAAGCAGCAGGTAAACTGACTTGTGAAGAGACAAATGGGACAAAGAAATCACAGTAACTCAAACCAAGGACTTCCCTGGTTTAGACTTTCCTTTCACAAGGAAACATCCAGAATTTATAAACTGTCTTCAGAAAAAAGGACATCTGAAGTACAAACACCTCGGTGAGAGCTACTGTTTTCAATTGTATGTTTGTGGGTTTGTGGTACAGAAAACAAAAATACTTGGTGGATTCTTTTATTTTTAATCTAAAGATTACCTACAAAGCTGTAACAGTTACAATGTGTACAAGATCTGATCCAAGTTGGACCGTCAGTAAATTGTTGCAGGACTTTTGAACAACAATGGACTGCAGTCTAGCATGTAAAAGGGAGCGTGGGGAGAAACTGAAACTTGAGGCACACAGTGATGCAGATTTGGCATCAAATACAGAAGACAGATGAAGCACAACAGGCTCCAGTTTTAGTAAAGACGGGTCTGTTACTCTCTGCTCGGTGTACATGTGAAGGAGAATTAATGGCACTGGCTGCAACCACTTAGGAAAGCTTGTACCTCACACAGCTACTAAATGCCATGAACAGTGATCACCAATAAGCACCTGTGAAAATATTGGAAGACAACCAAGAAGCAATTGCTCTTTCCATGAACCCTGTATGTTGAAGATGGGAAGGTGTATGTAGACATTAGAGGCCAGTATTGGGATCAGTATACTACACTTACAAACATGACAGATAGAAGAGAGACTCAAAATGAAAAAGAGAATCTTTGCAGGGTACAACAAGAACAGTCCATCATACCTAGTCTACTATCCAGACACAGGGAAAGTCCTTAAACACAGGCTTGTGAAATTTCTTACAGAGTGTGTTACAGAACACCAAACCTAGACTGACCAGGTAATGGCAGCTAATTATTTCCATAGGGAGAGATGTGTACGCCCTTGCCAACAGTTAATCGTTTTGATCTGATTCCTGAAGAGGTTCAAGACTTTCAAACTGATGCTAAAGACAATCGTACACACTATTCAAAGAGAGATAGGAAAGCACCTCAGTTTTTTAGCTGACTGTGTGTCAGATATTGAAGACCAGACACTGACCAATACTGACTACTGTTACGGGGTCTGTAATGAACCAAGCTAGCTGTGATGCTGTTAGTTATTATGATCACAGGTGTGTATATATTGTCTCAGGAACAGACTGGCTCCTTTATGAGTGTGTTGGCTACAGTATATATACATAAAGGCTCTATATAACATGACATTGAGGTCAGAAGTCCATCATGAACGCTAAAAGCCTCCACAAACTTCCAGAGGGGGCGATTCTATGTCCCCCACCAATGTGAAAATCACTCCTAGGCCCTTGATTCAGAGCTCTGTATTCACTTGGTTTTGCTCAAGTTTCACAGGAACATCGTGAACTAAGGAACTTATCAGTCAGAACTTTATTGACCATGACTTTTTTTAGGGGCTAGAGATTGTATATTTAACAGCCTAAATTCAATACAGGAGCTGCTTGTACTTGGTAAGCAGAATGAATCTGTATCAATTCTAATAAAGTTGATCAAGACGATTTTCTGACTTTACGATTATAAATCATCCGGGGACACAGACACAGTCTCCATACTGCAGGGTTAGTCTGAAACACTATGAGTGACACTGATATATTACTGTTTAATACAAGCAGAGAAATCACAGAATTAATGGTTATAAAATTGAGGAAATCCTCTTAAACTAACCTGACTGGTGGGACTGGGACTCGTTTTTATTGTCTGTTCATTATAAACCAGCTTATGTGGATTTTATATAACTATGTCAACTGTTAGCTAGCTATATGCAGCGCTGCCGGCTTTATCCAGAGCCAAGCTCGTTCTCCTGAAAACAAAAGCCCACTGCTCCTAAAATACACTCTGGAGTTGGAATTACTAATTTGCACATCCTGACAACATACTACTGAGTTTAACAGATAATATACACACTTTTTTTTCGAGTAGTAGCTGCTGTAGACCTCAGTAATGCAGGGCCCTCACTGGTGCTTCACCACACAAACCTTCTGGACGCAGGAACATTATCAGGGCTTCCAGCTCTTTTGCTTTCATTCATCACCCAGCTCCCACCATTTCATGTAGTTATTGTTACACATTAGTTTATTTCACATTGTCTTCACCCTGATTTACGTTTATAACATTGTTGTTTGTTGTTAAAATAAAGTCAAATTATTAATGAACAATGCTGATGACTGGACTTAAGAATGACTTATGGGTTGATGAAAAAAAAAAAGATGAAAATGAACAATTTTATTAAACAGTTGTATGCATTTCCTATTTACAGAGTAATAAGGGTTTATAAGGGTAAGTAAGTAACAAAATGGTAATCACATTGTTTAAAATGGTTATGTTCAACATGATTTACAGTATTGATAATTGAAAATTTCATAGTTTATCATTAACAAAACCGGAAATGCTGAGATCAGTATACAAACTCCAATCAGTGCAACAACCTTAATATAAAACAATGCAAAACAAGGTATAGCAACAGATATGAATAAATATAATACAGAATAATTTATCAAATGGACTTTAAAGGGACTTGAGAGATGTGCAGCTCTTCCTCCAGTGGGAACTGTTGCTCATTAGTCTGTCTGGACGCTGCACATTTACAGTACATTTACTTCTACATTACTGCTGAAAACAATAATCACAACTTCCTGAGGTCACTGATCTCATGTTCATTCATGTTCAGGTTTTCGTTGTCTTGGACTCTCCTATTCTGAAGACGATATGATAAAGAATTGCACACTGTCAGTATAGGTGTGGACTGCAGCTACTATTTTCTCTGTGTCATGTTCAGTAATAAACTATAGTTACCTCTTCTCCAAAGCTTCAGAGACATCCATGGTGCTCTTCAGAGCTTCAGTCCCTTCTTCTAGATGTGGTAGATCTTCTCTATAGAGATAAAATTGTTCTGTTTGTGAAAATGTAGGCCACCAGTAATATTGCACTTCTGTACTGATATTAGGATCTATAATTCACAATGTGGTCTGAAAACATATTAGTTCAGATCCTGAATACTGACCAGTCTGAAAGTGTTCCACTTGAGGGACACCCAATACTGGACAGGGACACTCAAATGAGGCTTCTTCTACTGCCTCTTACTAGGGGTGGAGGTGCTTGGACATTCAAAGCTAAAAAGAATATGAAGAACGACTGTGTGTCACTTAGCTTGAGGACTAGATAGCTAGCTAGCTACCATGTGTTCAGTGAAAAGTCAGCATTTTTATTAATGAAACACAAATAAAGAAAGATACTGGATAAGCTTGACTTTGGGCTTAAGTTATCTTGCTAATCTGAAAAATCCTGCTTTGTGAAATTCCCTCCAGGAGTGGCTAAATGTTAACATAGGATACATCTGATTTTGTCAGATGAACAGAATTACTAAACACATTTGATTCATTTTGTGGCTCTTGGTGTGCAGGTAACCCACCAATGCAGAGTATGTCCAAGTTACCAAAGCTGTAATGGTGAAGAGCTCTTTCCTGAGGGATGTTGAGGAGGACGGTTATGTACGTTTGTTTAAGAATGATTTTATTATGGTTGATCACAGAAGAGTAGTTGGTGTAATATTGGTGGAGAGATTTGAGTAATTCTCTTTTTTATGGTTGGGACTGATATCTTATGGTATCTTTGCTGAAGGAATCATGCGTTGTTGGAGAGGATGCTACGTCTGAGGCCCACAATGAGGTATTGAGGATTGTAAAGGACCACATAAGGAAGACCTTTGAAGACTCTTGGAAGATTCTCAGGGGTAAGTGGAATAAAGTAATGTGAGGTAAAACAGAGCCATCAAATGTGATGTGATGAACCAACTTCATATGAATAATTTTGTCTTTTATAGTCTATTATAAGATATTTATGACTGTTATAGGTTTTTTATTCTGCTCTACTGCCTTCATCTCTACACTTTATTGCAACATCATAATGAAGCTTTTGTGTATTTTCTGCTTTTGTCTTACAGTGTATGATGATTGATGCCATCCATCCTGTGATGGTGAACATTTGTCACCGCTTCAGCTGAAACAGTGCTGGGAGTTTTCCTCTAAAGGACTAGGTGATCTTCAAGAGATACTCAGCAAAAGTGTAAGCACACTACTTTCATCTCCACCAGCAGACCTACAGAAGACTCTTAAATTCAGTAATTTCTGTTGCTCTTTCAATTAATACTAAAGTTCAATATATTTACTATTTACTTTCTATAAATAAACAGTATAGAAAGACATTTTGATCATGAGTGGATATTTCACTATAGGGTCACTATAGGGTCCAGAATGGCTTGTCACTGGGGTGGTACCTCTAAAAGCACATGCTGATACCTTTTGGAGAGGGGACACAGCTGTACCATAGTTTAAAGGTGCATTTTAGCCTCTTGGGGGACTTAACAGTACCTTAACTGGTACAAGAAACATGGGTACAATAAAGTACTTGTGCTGAAAGGTTCTCTATAGTACCTCAATAGGGTACAGCTGCAGGGACAAGTCTTTGTACTCTCTTAATTCCAAAATGTTCTTAGTGTGTATGTGCACTATATAAGGGAGAAACCCTCAACTGACTACACAATAGAAACACCTATATCTGTATGCTGTTCATCAATTTTTGCTCTGCCTCCAAAACAGTCATCCCCACCAGACCTGGAAATCAACTTCTGCGTTTGTAATTGGGTCTTGGGACGCCCTAATAAAAAAGACCCCAGTATGTGCGGTTGTGTAGTTCTGTGTCCTCCAGTCTCTCTGTGTGGCAGGGGAATACGGCAGCTCCACTGTAAAAGACTGAGGCTCTGCAATAGGTGGTGAGAAATGCTCAGGACATCAGATCTGGCACAAGGTCCCCTTCCATGAGAGACATTCCTCACCAGCACTGTGTGTGGAAGGAGATTGCAGCTTCATTAGGGGCATCTTTCACCCCAGGCACACACTATATAACCACCTACCATCCAGGAGGAGATGAACAAACCAGTGAGATGAGACTGTCAGTGTTTGCGTTGTAATATTTCACATTAAAATATTCCAATCTAGGACTTAATCTGCCTCGGCACGTGTAAAGCCATCACTAGACAATATGACAGGAACGACTTTCTCTCATTTCTTGGAAAAATCGTCTTTGTGAAAATTGGCAGTAGTTTAGTGTTCTGATGGACTTTAATTTAGTTCATGAAGTAATGTGAAGGAAAGGACCCTCTCCCTCTCTATGGAGTTCACTTTTATAAAGCAAAAACACACAACAACGGCTTCTGCACTCGAGAGTCTAATACAGTGTCTTTAATATTCAGCCTCCAATCACTCACTATTAAGGGCACAGAAGCTGTTCACTCGAATAGCAGAGTGCACTTCTATATAGTGAGAAGGAATCCTTTTGGAATTGACCTAATGGATGGAGCTTGGATGTCACCTTGTGGTCAAACTGATAAACTGCAAGAGTTATAAATAGATGCACATATTGACAAAATCTGAATCAATTAAATACATGAAATATCTGATTTAACAGCTTTTAGCTGTTGATGCTTTTTAACAAAACTAACTGTAAAATAAAGTAATCTTTATTGACAAAAATAGCAGAATCATCTGCAATTTAACAAAAAGACTTTAGTTATGCTGATCTATCTCTATATCAAATACTGTCAATAATGCATTTAAAAATTAAGAACTGCTAGAAAATATGTGAGCAAAGATTGTCTACCTTATCAGACGCTATACATGATATTTGAACAGATTTGAACTTTGACTTTATTGATGCTTTTGATTCATTTAAATATTGAATTTTTCATTAAGTGAATTTCATGTTCTACAAACTGTGTAAAACCAAATTTTCAAAAAAAAAACGTTATTACCTATGATTTATTTTTACATTTCTAATATTTAAATCAAGCAGAAATGACCCATCCCCACATTCCCCAATACACACATAAAGGTATTACAGTCCAGCTGTGCAACATGTTGGGTGCAGATTCCTACCAGAGCCCCACAGATAGAAAATGATGACCCACCAGTTACAGCAGACATATGACTCTCCCATCATAAAGCTATGAACTCTGCAAGTGTTTCCGGTTCTGGTGGACAGGTCGTACGCTCGCTCACCTGCTGTTTGTTTGTTTGCTCTCTTATTACTTGATAAGAAAAATGAAAAATGACTCGTTACTCCTAGTCCTCAGTTGATATTCCTTCATCTTTGCTTTTGCTTATTTCTCTTAGCTAGTTGTTATTGCATGCCAACGTTCAGCTGACTCTCCACTTCTGGCTTCGGGGTTGGTGCAGCAGCGTTGGAGCGGACTTCTTAGACATACTGAATTTGGGGTTTCATTAGTTGTCAGTTATAACCATCAAAATGAAGAATTAGAATATAGAAATAAACACTTGAAATATCAGTCTGTGTGTAATGAATGAATATAATATACAAGTTTCACTTTTTGAATGGAATTACTGAAATAAATCAACTTTTACATGATATTCTAATTTTATGACCAGCACCTGTACATTACTCAACTGAAGATGTTTTCAGAAATCAGGTTCTGAATCTTCTTGTTGTGCTTCCTGATTCAGTCCCAGAGAGGAGCTTCATTGGTGGAGAGACCTCCCTGCTGTTCCATGGCCTCAGTATGGATCACTCTCCGGTCCTCTGGTCCTAGGCCGGTAAATCAAGCAGTGTCTAAGGGAGGAGATCTGCTGCCCAACAGAGTGTGGGAGTTCAGGTGTGTATCACTGAGGCCACCGGGACAAGCTTCACCCTCCATATTGAACTGGACACCAGTGGAGAGCCGATGCCTGAGGTGAAGAACATTCAACCACTGCACTTTAATGATCACTTCTCTTGTAAATAAATGTACGTTTTCTCTCAGAACAGATGTTTAATTATGAGCTGCATGAAGAATTGTACAATGAACTGCAGATATTGTTAAATTTGACTGTAAAAAGATCTTTTTCAAATTTCTCCTTTTCAGAGTTGTCCAAAACTAACCTACTTTCAAACCTACCAAGCGTTTCAGTTAACTTACACTATAAGTCCAAATATTTGTGGACACCCCTGCTTAACAATGCTTTCAGATACTTTATGTTGCACCCATTGCTGACACAGATGTGCAAATGCACACACACAGCTTGTCTAGCCCCTGTAGGGGGAACTGTGTTTTCTGAAATGATGGATGGTGCTCCATCCAAAACTTTAGAGATGGGTTGGAGAGTTGGGGATGATTAGGTGGGGTGATCAACCAATATACTGACCTCACTAAAGCTCTTGTCGCTGAATGCAATCAAATCCTCACAGCAATGCTGAAAAAAGTGTAAATTAGAGAGATCTTTGAGTAACTCAACCCAGAGACGTTATTAATGAGGAGACCGGTCGCTGGTTGAAATATGAATGGGAGTTCTCGTAATGCTCAAAATGGCATCTGTTTACTTACAAAGTCCCGCCCTTCAACAAAAACAACCAATCGGTAACAAGCTAAAGTCGCTCGACTACATTGTGGCTCTGGCCAGACCGTGTCAAAATAAAAGTCACTAATACAAACGAATCTGCAACATAAAATACTTTTTGACTGAGAGCTAAAATTACTCTCTTACATTAATTCCCACTTCCACTTTTATTTTGTTGTTCATCCAAAAATGTATGTGAAAACTGATTAAGTGAAAACTGATCTACTTTTGTTATATTTTATTGCCTCTACATTACATATCCTTGGCTTTAAAATTTGAAAGAAAAAAAGGTATTGGAGTTTTATTAATCTTTTATAATATATAACTTTTATCTTAGCGGGGTAATTCATTAACACAGTGAATTTCTAAATAAGTTATTCATTTTTATTGACTTAATTGTTACTTATCAAATACCTTAAACTACCTCAAGCTTGTTGCAGCCGTAATCTGCTGCAGCCTGAGAAGCTTAAAAATGAATAAAGATTTTATTTTAATTGAAGTGTACTTGAGTGTCAAGTAAAATAATAAAAAACAAAGTTTTACTTTTACCACCGTTTACGTTTTTCAGATTCATGTCAATGTAAAATATATAAACAAATTCCTAAATAAAATATAAAAAAGTCATTTGTGTTTATTTACATTTGTGTTTTAGGTTGTGGCCAATCGACTGTGGTGAGTAGCAGTTTGACCAATGGTTGCTGTAGATCCTGTACATGTAGACCAATCGAGGCGGTGAGAAGGCAGAGCTTCAACGGCCGTGTTTAAAGCTGTATAAATACGCACACAGACTGAGTAGCGACTGTAGAAAGAGACGCAGACGTGAAATAAATGCGCACACATTTTTCACATCCCAAAAAAAGAGGACGTCTGGTCACCCTGCTTAACAAACCTCCACTTAGTCTGTCCTGATCATTTATATGATCATTAAATCAGGATTTCTACTGGAGCTTTCCAGCTGCTGCTCTTTTAACACAGGTTTAACTCAGTCTGATATTAAACGGTATATCGGCCATCTGCTGGTCACTTCACCACATTACATCAGATGCGGTATTTTCCACTTACAGCGTCATTTTAACATTTTTAAATTATACTGAGTTATAGAGTTATAGGGTTATTCAATCGATGATTTTACATGAATTTACATGTATTAACAGTGGTTGCTTTTAAGAGATGTTTTTAAATCATAATTAAAATAAATTAAACTGGTGATTTTTTGGTTGATAGTTGTATAATTGTTATGATCAGAAAAGTGCATGACACCACCAAGGCACCAGATAAATTATTAAATGCTGGCACTGAAAAAGAAATGACGAGGCTTGTTTCGTTTGACCCAGTGACTCTGCTACTGATGGAGCAACAAGAATAACCCTTTTGTATTGTAGATATTAGATCTATTACTTGATATTATAATACTGGGGAAAAAAAAACATATTAGAGAATATTGTAACCTACAACTTGATGTCTTTTGTTCAGATGCTAGAGGGACCCCAGAGTGAGTCCAAAACAATGGATGTATTTGAAGCTGTTCAAAATTTTAATTTATAAATGATTTTTATACAGATAACAGCTCTCACTGTAACACAGAACAGAGGAAAACAACTCAACACACTTTTAATCAACAATTATAGGACTTCAGTGGTTTCAGTGGTTAATGTTTTTCTGGTCTTTCATGCAGGAATGATCTTTAAATACTAAAGCGGAAGAAATCGTTACATAAATTAATAAGAAAAATAATGAACAGTGCGCACATCCTGCCCTAGAGGAAACAGATTTAGAGTAGAAACCACTACCATTCTGGCTGCTGAGTGCTGATTGACTGGTGAACTGATCTGCTTATTGGCTGGTCAGACTCACTGACGTCTTGAATTATGTCTCATAATTGATTAAAATGTGTGTTGAGTTGTTTTATGATGTATTGTGTCGAGAACGTGAGCAGTTATCTATATCAAAATGTAGGATCATTATTACTTCTGCACAAAAGCTCCGTATGGACCCATTCATTTTGGACTTGTGGTTGAGCGCCCTCTAGTGTCCAAACATAATGGAGGGCATAATCAAGTGGTTTATCCATTTAGAATAATGTCTAATAGTGTAGGTCATATAAAGTCCCCTATAGGGGAGTCTCTGATATTTCTCGTCATTACAAGTTCTCTTGGATTGTATTAGCTAGCATGCTACTGCTTAGCCAGCCGAGTTGCCCCCGCCCCTCCTTTCACAGTGTGTTTTATCTAGTGGTATCTTGCACAAGGTTAGCTCGATAGCACACAGCAAGTGCATGATAACTAGCTTTACCTGTTAGTATCAGTTTTAAATGCCAGAGTAGCAACAACAATATTACATCAGTTTACCATGCTAAAGTTTAACATTTGATTAATAAAGCAACACTTCCATAAATTTTAATCTGGCATATAAGTATGACAGCTGTGTGAAGGTGGGCAATTAATCACGTGCAATATTTTAACCAATGGGACAGTCGGGGGGGGTAGAGGAGTCACGGCACTGGCTGATCTGACCTACTTACACCTAGAAGCGCTGAGTCTTTATACAAGGAAGCTGTTACTGACATATAATAATCGCTACATGCCGCTTCTTCCACGCGTTGTTTAGTTGGGTGTAGAGACTCACGATATGTCAGCATAGTATAAACTGTGCTTATAAAAATATTATTATAATTATGTTATATTACATAATGAAAATCTAACTTAGAATAATCCATTTATAATATGATAACAAAAGTACATTTAAATATTAAATCATTGTTTACTGTTGTCTACAGAATATTGGTTCCTAAAAATACCACTCCCCTTCTATTACCATAAAGGTAACACTAACAAGTGATTGTCATTATTTTAGTTCATTTAGATTTTCATTTATTGTATTTATTAATTATTAATGTATTTGGTGTATTAGAATGCACTGCTTGTTTTATAGAAATAATTCATAATCCTGTGTGAATAATTAATTTTACGGACAATCAATTCTTCTACAGGCTTATTTACTATTTGAGTGGTGAAAAATGCACACAGACACATCAGTGGAACGCATCGAGCACCAGCCGGTGTTACAGTATAAGAGCATCACAAGGACCATAAACCTTTGAGAAACTGCCCTTCTTGATTAAAGATGAATGAAGATGACCAATGGCCCAAATATGTGGTATTCTCACACTTTATTAAAACTACTGTAATGAAAGAAGTTGGAATGTGTTACTTTTTACCTCTGGAAATAGACGAAAACAGACCACTTTACACAGTAAACCTCAAATCTCAGAATCTCTTTATTCCGCCAAATATGTTACAATTTAACTTGGTGAGAGCAACACAAGTATAACATGTAACACAAAAAACAGACCAAGTATACAAGTATTACACTAAGAGAGAAAAAAAAAACTAAACAATAAATAAAATAAATAATAAGTTAAAGTAATAAAGAGCTGTAAAAAAAAACTGTAATCAGAAATCTGTCCTTGTACAGGTATGAATACTGTATATCAATATGTAGCCTGAGTAGACATCTATATACAAACTATTATGTACAGATATGATATAAACATTTACAGAAACTTAACATCTGTACAGCTGTGCAAATAATCATAATGCAAATGGTAAGCATGTTATGTATCAGTATTTTGTTGAAGTTAAATCCAGTTTGGTTCAGTGAAATTTAGAAGCTCAGTTCAGTTTTAGAATAGGTTTATAGATTAGGGTGTGAACCCTAATGTAAAATTTACAGTTCTATTATTAAGCTTATATTTCACAATTGCACATTTCTGTGCCAAAGGTCATGACAGTACATCAGTTATGAGAGAATAAAGTACATTTTAATAATAATAATAATAATAATAATAAGTAGTAGTTAAAATAGTAAAAAGGAGTTAAAAGTCATGTTTGATGCTTTTCCTGATCTCAGTGTCTTCGCCAGCAGCACTGCTCCCACAGACACTGCTTGATTTCTCGGCCTAGCTGCAGACCGTAGGGACGGAGATGTCCTGATGGAGTTCTGAGCAGAGGGTCCACCACATGACCAGCAGGGAGGTCTCTCTACCAGTGGAGCTTGTCTCTGGGACGGAGTCAGGAGCAGTGGGTGGACTGACAACAGTCTGAATCAAGAAGCACAAGAAGAAGAGGAGCCTTACTACCTCTGCTCTGAAGGAGAAGTCTATTAAATGAGAGAGGATCATGGTTGAAGGGTTTGAAGGTTGTGCTGGTGTGTGATTTACCTGCTGAGGAGTAGTGACAGACTTGGAGATGCAGCTGAAAGTGTGATCCAGCCTGGAGCTCAACACCTGTATTGAGATCTCTGGAGCTTCGGGCTTAGAAGCTATACTTTTAGCTGCAGATGCTTCCCTCCAAGCACTCTCTCAGCTGTCTATTAGGTAGTAGTTTCCTCCTGAGGCAGTACTGACCTGCAAAAGAATGATTCCTCAAATCATTTAACTAACTTATGAATATTTAATAATTATGTACATTTAAAAATATTAGTCTAATTTAATAAAAATACACCTCAGAAGATACATGTACCATTTCTGTAGGAGATGTTCGTAAAAGAATGTAGCTGTTGTTGAAAAAGAGCTTTGAAGATCAGATCTGAAGAGCAGATCTGAAGAGCTTGTGTTCTCAGAGGTGCAACTTTGATTGTGTTTACTTTTGAAATCTGGACTCAGAATTCTATCTGACATCAGCAGGTAATTATGACCTCAAGGATGGTTGAGGCCCAAATTTCTGCTGAGTGGTTTCTATAGAGACGGATAAACATTAGAGTTCAGAATGTTGGGCTGATTTAAATGTAGAAAATCTTCACTGCACCGAGACAAACATTAAGGCTTTAGGAGGTGATTCTGTAGAAACCAGACACAAAAAAGATAGCTAGCTACATCTCCTCATTTGTAAACATCCCATTTAAAACCAATACAATCAGGACCATAAGTATTTGGACAGTGACTGAATGTGTGTAATTTAGCTTAAGTACACCACCTCAGGGGATCTGAAATCAGGTAGTCAACCAAATGAAACAAATACACAGGACTTTCTCGTGAGGATTTTAAGGCTGTGGTGAGAAGCAGTTTGACCAATGGCTGCAGGTAGATGCAGGTACAGGTAGACCAGGTCTGGTGGTAAAGAGGTGGGGCTTAAAGAGATGTTTAAAAGTGTACAAATATAAATACAATTAAGAACCACTTTTAATTACTCTATAAATAGAGTACATAGATGAACAGCCAAAACCAGTTATTCGCCAAATCCACCATCAGAAAGGTACAGGTTAATGGGGTCCTGAAAGCGTGTAACAACACAAAGAAAGTCAATACATGTATACAAACTGAATGATCACCTACCTGTTACACACTTGCACACAAACAGATAGGGAGACACACACACAGTTGCACATGGACAGACAGTTTTTCACCACATCCACCATCAGGGAGGTAGAGGGTGTTAGGGTCCTGAAAGGCTGTAAGACAACAAAGAAAATCAATACATGAATAGAAACTGAATGAGCACCTACCTGTTACAGAGTTGCAGACAGATAGATAGGGAGTCACACACACACACACAGTTGAACATGGTCAGATCGTCTTTCGCCACATCCACCATCAGAAGGTAGGGCTCAAGGAATCCTGAATCTGTAAGACAAAAAAAGAAAGTCAATACATGAAAATAAACTGAATGATTACCTAACTGTTACACACTTACAGACAAATAGATAGGGAGTCACACACACAGTTGCACATGGACAGACAGTTTTTCACCATATCCACCATCAGGGAGGTACAGGGTCTTGGGGTCCTGAAAGCCTGTAAGACAACAAAGAAAGTCAAAACATGTACAGAAACTGAATGATCACTTACCTGTTACAGAGCTGGAGAACGATTGACAGCGAACCAAACACAGTTGCACATGGACAGGCCGTTTTTCGCCAGATCTACCATCAGAAAGTAAGGGCTCATGGGATTGTGAAAGCTTGTAAGACAAAAAATGAAAGTCAATACATGTATTGAAACTGAATGATCACTTATCATTCACTTGTTGGCAGGATACAACATCAGGGAGACAAGGTTGATGGGGTTCTGGACAACCTGTAACACAAAAAAGAAAGTCAAAATATGTATAGAAACTAAATGAGCACCTACCTGCTACACACTTGCACATAAACAGATAGGGAGACACACACACAGTTGCACATGAACAGACAGTTTTTCACCACATCCAACATCAGGGACGTAGAGGGTCTTGGGGTCCTGAAAGCCTATAAGACAACAAAAAGGCAATGCATGAACAGAAACTGAATGATCACTTACCTGTTACAGAGCTGGAGCTGGAGAACGATTGACAGCGAGCCACACACAGTTGCAGATGAAAATATATTTGTTGGCAGGATAAACCTTCAGGGAGAAGAGGTTGATGGGGTTCCGGACAACCTATAAAACAAAAAAGAAAGTCAATACATGTATAGAAACTGAATGATCACTTACCTGTTACAGAGTTGCAGACAGATAGCAAGTCACACACAGGTGCACATGGACAGGCCTTTTTTCACCAGATCCAACATCAGAATGTAAGGGCTCATGGGACTGTGAAAGCCTGAAAGACAAAAAAAAGAAAGTGAAAATATGTATAGAAACTGAATGATCACTTACCTCTTAGAGAGCTGCAGACAAATAGTAAGTCACACACAGTTGCAAATAGACAGGCCGTTTTTCGCCAGATCTACCATCAGAAGGTAAGGGCTCCTGGGATTGTGACAGCCTGTAAGACAAAAAAAGAAAGTCAATACATGTATAGAAACTGAATGATCACTTATCATTCAGTTGTTGGCAGAAATGAATGATCACTTACTATTCACTTGTTGGAAGGAAACACCATCAGGGAGAAGAGGTTGATGGGGTTCTGGACAACCTATAACACAATAATAGAATAATAATAATAGAAAGTCTATACATGTATAGAAACTGAAGGAGCACCTACCTGTTACAGAGTTGCAGACAGATACATAGGGAGTCACACAGACAGTTTTTCACCACATCCACCATCAGGGAGGTACAAGGTCTTGGGGTCCTGAACCTGTAAGAAAACGAAAAGGCAATACATGTACAGAAACTGAATGATCACTTACCTGTTACAGAGCTGCAGAACGATTGACAGCGAGCCACACACAGTTGCAGATGAAAATATATTTGTTGGCAGGATAAACCTTCAGGGAGAAGAGGTCGATGGGGTTCCGGACAACCTATAACACAAAAAAGAAAGTCAATACATGTATAGAAACTGAATGATCACATACCTGTTAGAGAGTTGCAGACAGATAGCAAGTCACACACAGTTGCACATGGACAGACCGTTTCTTGCCAGATCCACCATCAGAAGGTAGGGGCTCATGGCATCCTGAAAGCCTGTAAAACAAAAAATGAAAGTCAATACATGTACAGAAACTGCATGATCACTTATCATTCAGTTGTTGGCAGAATACACCATCAGGGAGAAGAGGTTGATGGGGTTCTGGACAACCTGTAACACAAAAAAGAAAGGCAATATATGTATAGAAACTGAATGAGCACCTACCTGTTACACACTTGCAGACAGATAGACAGGGAGTCACACACACAGTTGCACATGGACAGACTGTTTTTCGCCACATCCACTATCAGGGAGGAAGAGGGACTTGGGGTCCTGAAAGGCTGTAAGACAACAAAGAAAATCAATACATGTAAAGAAACTGAATGATCACTTACCTGATACAGAGCTGGAGAACGATTTATAGCGAGCCACACAGTTTCAGATGAAAATATATTTGTTGGCAGGATAAACCATCAGGGAGAAGAGATTGATGGGGTTCCGGAAAACCTATAACACAAAAAAGAAAGTCAATACATGTATAGAAACTGAATGATCACATACCTGTTACAGAGTTGCAGACAGATAGCAAGTCACACACAGGTGCACATGGACAGGCCTTTTTTCACCAGATCCAACATCAGAAGGTAAGGGCTCATGGGATTGTGAAAGCCTGAAAGACAAAAAAAGAAAGTGAAAATATGTATAGAAACTGAATGATCACTTACCTCTTAGAGAGTTGCAGACAGATAGTAAGTCACACACAGTTGCACATAGACAGGTTGTTTTTCGCCAGATCTACCATCAGAAGGTAAGGGCTCCTGGGATCGTGACACCCTGTTACACAAAAAAAGAAAGTCAATACATGTATAGAAACTGAATGATCACTTATCATTCACTTGTTGGCAGGAAACACCATTTGGGAGAAGAGTTTGATGGGGTTCTGGACAACCTGTAACACAATAAAGAAAGTCAATATATGTATAGAAACTGAATGATCACTTACCTGTTACAGAGCTGGAGAACAATTGACAGCGAGCCACACACAGTTGCAGATGAAAATATATTTGTTGGCAGGATAAACCTTCAGGGAGAAGAGGTTTATGGGGTTCCGGACAACCTGTAACACAAAAAAGAAAGTCAATGTATGTATAGAAACTGAATGAGCACCTACCTGTTACACACTTGCAGACAGATAGATAGGGAGTCACACACACAGTTGCATGTGGACAGTCCATTGATTACCACATCCACCATCATAAGTTAGGGGCTCAAGGGATCTTAAACTGAATGATCACTTACCTGTTAGAGTTGCAGAACGATTGACAGCGAGCCACACACAGTTGCAGATGAAAATACGTTTCTTGGCAGGATACACCATCAGGGAGAAGAGGTTGATGGAGTTCCTGAAATCGTGTAAGACAACAAAGAAAGTCAATACATGTATAGAAGCTCAATGGTCTCTTACCTGTTACACACTTGCAGACAGATAGATAGGGAGTCACACACACAGTTGCACATGGACAGACCGTTGTTTACCACATCCACCATCAGGGAGGAAGAGGGTCTTGGGGTCCTAAAAGGCTGTAACACAAAATAGAAAGTCAATATATGTATATAAACTGAATGATTACCTACCTGTTACACACTTGCAGACAGATAGATGGGGAGTCACACACACAGTTGCACATGCACAGGCCGATTTTTGCCAGATCTACCAACAGAAGATAGGGGCTCATGGGATCGTGAAAGCCTGTAAGACAAAAAAAAAAGAAAGTCAATACATGTACAGAAACTGAATGAACACCTACCTGTTACACACTTGCAGATAGATAGATAGGGAGTCACACACACACACAATTGCACATGGACAGACAGTTTTTCACCACATCCACCATCAGGGAGGTACAGGGTCTTGGGGCCCTAAAAGCTTGTAAGACACCAAAGAAAGTCAATACATGTATAGAAACTCAATGGTCTCTTACCTGTTACACACGTGCAGACAGATAGATAGGGAGTCACACACACAGTTGCACATGGACAGAC
Organism: Salminus brasiliensis; assembly: GCF_030463535.1. Classification (NCBI taxonomy): domain Eukaryota; kingdom Metazoa; phylum Chordata; class Actinopteri; order Characiformes; family Bryconidae; genus Salminus; species Salminus brasiliensis. The sequence goes on along the minus strand of NC_132902.1, from coordinate 10,704,301 downwards.
CGTTGATCACCACATCCACCATCAGAAGGTAGGGGCTCAAAGGATCCTGAATCTGTAAGACAACAAAGAAAGTCAATACATGTACAGACACTGAATAATGACTTACCTGTTACAGAGCTGGAGCTGGAGAACGATTGACAGCAAGCCACACACAGTTGCAATTGAAAATATATTTGTAAGCAGGACAAACCTTCAGGGAGAAGAGGTTGATGGGGTTCCGGGCAACCTGTAACACAAAAAAGAAAGTAAATACATGTAAAGAAACTGAATGATCACTTACCTGTTACAGAGTTGCAGACAGATAGAAAGTCACACACAGTTGCACATGCACAGGCCGATTTCCGCCAGATCTATCGTCAGAAGGTAGGGGCTCATGGGATCATGACAGCCTGTAAGACAAAAAAAGAAAGTCAATATATGTATAGAAACTGAATGAGCACCTACTTGTTACACACATGCAGACAGATAGATAGGGAGTCACACACACAGTTGCACATGGACAGACCGTTGATCCCCACATCCACCATCAGAAGGTAGGGGCTCAAGGGATCCTGAACCTGTAAGACAAAAAAAAAAGAGTCAATTCATGTATAGAAACTGTATGATCACCTACCTGTTACACACTTGCGGACAGATAGATAGGGAGTCACACACACACAGTTGCACATGGACAGACTGTTTTTCGCCACATCCACCATCAGGGAGGAAGAGGGTCTTGGGGTCCTGAAAGCCTGTAAGACAACAAAGAAAGTCAATACATGTACAGAAACTGAATGAGCTGGAGAACGATTGACAACAAGCCACACACAGTTGCAGATGAAAATATATTTGTTGGCAGGATACACCTTCAGGGAGAAGAGGTTGATGAGGTTCCGGACAACCTGTAACACAAAAAATAAAATCAATATGTATAGAAACTGAATGAGCACCTATCTGTTACACACTTGCAGACAGATAGATAGGAAGTCACACACACAGTTGCACGTGGACAGACCATTGATCACAACATCCACCATCAGAAGGTAGGGGCTCAAGGGATCCTGAATCTGTAAGACAACAAAGAAAGTCAATACATGTACAGACACTCAATAATCACTTACCTGTTACAGAGCTGGAGCTGGAGAACGATTGACAGCAAGCCACACACAGTTGCAATTGAAAATATATTTGTAAGCAGGACAAACCTTCAGGGAGAAGAGGTTGATGGGGTTCCGGACAACCTGTAACACAAAAAAGAAAGTAAATACATGTAAAGAAACTGAATGATCACTTACCTGTTACAGAGTTGCAGACAGATAGAAAGTCACACACAGTTGCACATGCACAGGCCGATTTCCGCCAGATCTATCGTCAGAAGGTAGGGGCTCATGGGATCATGACAGCCTGTAAGACAAAAAAAGAAAGTCAATATATGTATAGAAACTGAATGAGCACCTACTTGTTACACACATGCAGACAGATAAATAGGGAGTCACAGACACAGTTGCACATGGACAGACTGTTGATCCCCACATCCACCCTCAGAAGGTAGGGGCTCAAGGGATCCTGAACCTGTAAGACAAAAAAAAGAGTCAATTCATGTATAGAAACTGTATGATCACCTACCTGTTACACACTTGCGGACAGATAGATAGGGAGTCACACACACACAGTTGCACATGGACAGACTGTTTTTCGCCACATCCACCATCAGGGAGGAAGAGGGTCTTGGGGTCCTGAAAGCCTGTAAGACAACAAAGAAAGTCAATACATGTACAGAAACTGAATGAGCTGGAGAACGATTGACAACAAGCCACACACAGTTGCAGATGAAAATATATTTGTTGGCAGGATACACCTTCAGGGAGAAGAGGTTGATGAGGTTCCGGACAACCTGTAACACAAAAAATAAAATCAATATGTATAGAAACTGAATGAGCACCTATCTGTTACACACTTGCAGACAGATAGATAGGAAGTCACACACACAGTTGCACATGGACAGACAGATTTTCACCACATCCACCATCAGGGAGGTACTGGGTCTTGGGGTCCTGAAAGCCTGTAAGACAACAAAGAAAATCAATACATGTATATAAACTGAATGAGCACCTACCTGTTAAACACTTGCAGACAGATAGATGGGGAGTCACACACACAGTTGCACATGGACAGACCGTCGTTTGCCTTATCCACCATCAGAAGGTAGGGGCTATAGGGATCCTGAACCTGTAAGACAAAAAAAGAAAGTCAATACATGTACAGAAACTGAATGATCACTTACCTATTACAGAGCTGGAGAACGATTGACAGCGAGCCACACACAGTTTCAGATGAAAATATATTTGTTGGCAGGATAAACCTTCAGGGAGAAGAGGTTGATGGGGTTCCGGGCAACCTGTAACACAAAAAAGAAAGTCAATGCATGTTAGAAACTGAATGACTGCTTTCCTATTACAGAGTTGCAGACAGATAGCAAGTCACCCACAGTTGCACATGGACAGAGTTTCTTGCCAGATCCACCATCAGAAGGTAGGGGCTCATGGCATCCTGAAAGCCTGTAAGACAAAAAATGAAAGTCAATACATGTACAGAAACTGAATGATCACTTATCATTCAGTTGTTGGCATTCATTTATTTTATTTTTCATTTGTTGGCAGGATACACCATCAGGGAGAAGAGGTTGATGGGGTTCTGGACAACCTGTAACACAAAAAAGAAAGTCAATGTATGTATAGAAACTGAATGAGCACCTACCTGTTACACAGTTGCAGACAGATAGATAGGGAGTCACACACACACAGTTGCATGTGGACAGACCGTTGATCCCCACATCCACCATCAGAAGGTAGGGGCTCAAGGGATCCTGAACGTGTAAGACAAAAAAAGAAAGTCAATACATGTAAAGAAACTGAATGATCACCTACCTGTTACACACTTGCAGACAGATAGATGGGGAGTCACACACACAGTTGCACGTAGACAGGCCGTTTTTCGCTAGATCAACCATCAGAAGGTAAGGGCTCATGGGATCATGAAAGCCTGTAAGACAAAAAAAGAAAGTCTACACATGTATAGAACCTGAATGATCACTTATAATTCAGTTGTTGGCAGGAATGAATGATCACTTAGCATTCACTTGTTGGCAGGAAACACCATCAGGGAGAAGAGGTTGATGGGGTTCTGGACAACCTGTAACAAAAAAAACAGAAAGTCAATATATGTATAGAAACTGAGTGATAACCTACCTCTGACACACTTGCAGACAGATAGATAGGGAGTCATACACACAGTTGCACATGGACAGACCGTTGTTCGCCTTATGCACCATCAGAAGGTAGGGGCTCAAGGGATCCTGAACCTGTAAGACAAAAAAAGAAAGTCAATACATGTACAGAAACTGAATGATCACTTGCCTGTTACAGAGCTGGAGCTGGAGAACGATTGACAGCGAGCCACACACAGTTGCAGATGAACATATATTTGTTGGCAGGATAAACCTTTAGGCAGAAGAGGTTGATGGGGTTCCGGGCAACCTGGAATACAAAACAGAAAGTAAATACATGTAAAGAAACTGAATGATCACTTACCTGTTACAGAGTTGCAGACAGATAGTAAGTCACAAACAGTTGCACATGCACAGGCCAATTTTCGCCAGATGTACCATCAGAAGGTAGAGGCTCATGGGATCGTGAAAGCCTGTAAGACAAAAAAATGAAAGTCTATACATGTATAGAAACTGAATGAACACCTACCTGTTACACACTTACAGACAGATAGATAGGGAGTCACACACACAGTTGCACATGGACAGACCGTTTTTCACCACATCCACCATCAGGGAGGTACAGGGTCTTGGGGTCCTGAAAGCCTGTAAGACAACAAAAAGGCAATACATGTAAAGAAACTGAATGATCACTTACCTGTTACAGAGCTGTAGAACGATTGACAGCGAGCCACACACAATTGCAAATGAAAATATATTTGTTGGAAGGATAAACCTTCAGGGAGAAGAGGTTGATGGGGTTCCGGACAACCTATAACACAAAAAAGAAAGTCAATACATGTAAAGAAACTAAATGATCACTTACCTGTTAGAGAGTTGCAGACAGATATCAACTCACACACACTTGCACATGGACAGACCGTTTCTTGCCAGATCCACCATCAGAAGGTAGGGGCTGATGGAATCCTGAAAGCCTGTAAGACAAAAAATGAAAGTCAATACATGTACAGAAACTGAATGATCACTTATTATTCAGTTGTTGGCAGGAATGAATGATCACTTATCATTCACTTGTTGGCAGGAAACACCATCAGGGAGAAGAGGTTGATGGGATTCTGGACAACCTGTAACACAAAAAAGAAAGTCAATGTATGTATAGAAACTGAATGAGCACCTACCTGTTACGCACTTGCAGACAGATAGATAGGAAGTCACACACAAAGTTGCACATGGACAGACCATTGTTCACCACGTCCACCATCAGCGAGAAAGAGGGTCTTGGGGTCCTGAAATGCTGTAACAAAAAAGAAAGTCAATATATGTATAGAAACTGAATGATCACCTACCTGTTACACACTTGCAGACAGATAGATGGGGAGTCACACACACAGTTGCACATGGACAGACCGTTGTTCGCCTTATCCACCATCAGAAGGTAGAGGCTATAGGGATCCTGAACCTGTAAGACAAAAAAAGAAAGTCAATACATGTATAGAAACTGAATGGTCTCTTACCTGTAGAGAGTTGCAGACAGATAGTAAGTCACACACAGTTGCACATGGACAGGCCGTCTTTCGCCAGATCTACCATCAGAAGGTAGGGGCTCAAGGGATCCTGAACCTGTAAGACAAAAAAAGAAAGTGAATACATGTAAAGAAACTGAATGATCACCTACCTGTTACACACTTGCAGACAAATAGATAGGGAGTCACACACAGTTGCACATGAACAGACAGTTTTTCACCGCATCCAACATAAGGGACATAGAAGGTCTTGGGGTCCTGAAAGCCTGTAAGACAACAAAAAGGCAATATATGTACAGAAACTGAATGATCACTTACCTGTTAGAGAGTTGCAGACAGATAGTAAGTCACACACAGTTGCACATAGACAGGCCGTTTTTCGCCAGATCTACCATCAGAAGGTAGGGGCTCATGGGATTGTGAAAGCCTGTAAGACAAAAAATGAAAGTCAATACATGTATAGAACCTGAATGATCACTTATTATTCAGTTGTTGGCAGGAAACACCATCAGGGAGAAGAGGTTGATGGGGTTCTGGACAACCTGTAACACAAAAAAGAAAGTCAATATATGCATAGAAACGAAATGATCACCTACCTGTTACACACTTGCAGACAGATAGATAGGGAGTCACACACACAATTGCACATGGACAGACCATTGTTCACCACGTCCACCATCAGGGAGGAAGAGGGTCTTGGGGTCCTGAAAGGCTGTAAGACAACAAAGAAAATCAATACATGTATAGAAACTGAATGAGCATCTACCTGTTACAGAGTTGCAGAAAGATAGATAGGGAGTTACACACACACAGTTGCACATGGACAGACCGTCGTTCGCCACATCCACCATCAGGGAGGTACAGGGTCTTGGGGTCCTGAAAACCTGTAAGACAACAAAGAAAGTCAATACATGTACAGAAACTGAATTATCATTTACCTGTTACAGAGTTGCAGAACGATTGACAGCGAGCCACACACATTTAAAGATGAATATACGTTTCTTGGCAGGATACACCATCAGGGAGAAGAGGTTGATGGAGTTCCTGAAATCCTGTAAGACAACAAAGAAAGTCAATACAAGTATAGAAACTGAATGATCTCTTACCTGTAGAGAGTTGCAGACAGATAGTGAGTCACACACAGTTGCACATGGACAGGCCGTCTTTCGCCAGATCGACCATCAGAAGGTAGGGGCTCAAGGGATCCTGAACCTGTAAGACAAAAAAAGAAAGTGAATACATGTAAAGAAACTGAATGATCACCTACCTGTTACACACTTGCAGACAGATAGATAGGGAGTCACACACACAGTTGCACATGGACAGACCATTGTTCACCACGTCCACCATTAGCGAGGAAGAGGGTCTTGGGGTCCTGAAATGCTGTAACAAAAAAGAAAGTCAATATATGTATAGAAACTGAATGATCACCTACCTGTTACACACTTGCAGTCAAATAGATAGGGAGTCACACACAGTTGCACATGGACAGAGTTTTTCACCACATCCAACATAAGGGACTTAGAATGTCTTGGGGTCCTGAAAGCCTGTAAGACAACAAAAAGGCAATACATGTACAGAAACTGAATGATCACTTACCTGTTACAGAGTTGCAGAACGATTGACAGCGAGCCACACACAGTTAAAGATGAATATACGTTTCTTGGCAGGATACACCATCAGGGAGAAGAGGTTGATGGAGTTCCTGAAATCCTGTATGACAACAAAGAAAGTCAATATATGTATAGAAACTGAATGATCACCTACCTGTTCCACACTTGCAGACAGATAGATGGGGAGTCACACACACAGTTGCACATGGACACACCGTCGTTCGCCTTATCCACCATCAGAAGGTAGGGGCTCAAGGGATCCTGAACCTGTAAGACAAAAAAAGAAACTCAATACATGTACAGAAACTGAATGGTCTCTTACCTGTAGAGAGTTGCAGACAGATAGTAAGTCACACACAGTTACACATGGACAGGCCGTCTTTCGCCAGATCTACCATCAGAAGGTAGGGGCTCAAGGGATCCTGAACCTGTAAGACAAAAAAAGAAAGTGAATACATGTAAAGAAACTGAATGATCACCTACCTGTTACACACTTGCAGACAAATAGATAGGGAGTCACACACAGTTGCACATGAACAGACAGTTTTTCACCACATCCAACATAAGGGACGTAGAAGGTCTTGGGGTCCTGAAAGCCTGTAAGAGAACAAAAAGGCAATACATGTACAGAAACTGAATGATCACTTACCTGTTAGAGAGTTGCAGACAGATAGTAAGTCACACACAGTTGCACATACACAGGCCGTTTTTCGCCAGATCTACCATCAGAAGGTAAGGGCTCATGGGATCGTGAAAGCCTATAAGACAAAAAATTTAAGTCAATACATGTATAGAACCTGAATGATCACTTATTATTCAGTTGTTGGTAGGAATGAATGATCACTTATCATTCACTTGTTGGCAGGAAACACCATCATGGAGAAGAGGTTGATGGGGTTCTGGACAACCTGTAACACAAAAAAGAAAGTCAATATATGCATAGAAACTGAATGATCACCTACCTGTTATATACTTGCAGACAAATAGATAGGGAGTCACACACACAGTTGCACATGGACAGACCATTGTTCACCACGTCCACCATCAGGGAGGAAGAGCGTCTTGGGGTCCTGAAAGGTTGTAACAAAAAAGAAAGTCAATATATGTATAGAACCTGAATGATCACTTATTATTCAGTTGTTGGTAGGAATGAATGATCACTTATCATTCACTTGTTGGCAGGAAACACCATCATGGAGAAGAGGTTGATGGGCTTCTGGACAACCTGTAACACAAAAAAGAAAGTCAATATATGCATAGAAACTGAATGATCACCTACCTGTTATATACTTGCAGACAAATAGATAGGGAGTCACACACACAGTTGCACATGGACAGACCATTGTTCACCACGTCCACCATCAGGGAGGAAGAGCGTCTTGGGGTCCTGAAAGGCTGTAACAAAAAAGAAAGTCAATATATGTATAGAACCTGAATGATCACTTATTATTCAGTTGTTGGTAGGAATGAATGATCACTTATCATTCACTTGTTGGCAGGAAACACCATCAGGGAGAAGAGGATGATGGGCTTCTGGACAACCTGTAACAAAAAAGAAAGTCAAAATATGTATAGAAATTGAATGATCACCTACCTGTTGCACACTTGCAGACAGATAGATAGGGAGTCACACACACAGTTGCACATGGACAGACCATTGTTCACCACGTCCACCATCAGGGAGGAAAAGGCTCAAGGGATCCTGAACCTGTAAGACAAAAAAAGAAAGTCAATACATGTAAAGAAACTGAATGATCACTTGCCTGTTACAGAGCTGGAGCTGGAGAACGATTGACAGCGAGCCACACACAGTTGCAGATGAAAATATACTTATTGGCAGGATACACCATCAGGGAGAAGAGGTTGATGGGGTTCCTCACAACCTGTAAGACAAAAAAAGAAAGTCAATATATGTATAGAAACTAAATGAGCACATACCTGTTACAGAGTTTCAGACAGAGAGATAGGGAGTCATACACCCAGTTGCACATGGACAAACCATTTTTCGCCACATCCACCATCAGAAGGTAGGGGCTCAAGGGATCCTGAACCTGTAAGACAAAAAAAGAAAGTCAATACATGTACAGAAACTGAATGATCACTTGCCTGTTACAGAGCTGGAGCTGGAGAACGATTGACAGTGAGCCACACACAGTTGCAGATGAAAATATATTTGTTGGCAGGACAAACCTTCAGTGAGAAAAGGTTGATGGGGTTCCGGGCAACCTGTAACACAAAAAAGAAAGTAAATACATGTATAGAAACTGAATGATCACTTTCCTATTACAGAGTTGCAGAAAGATAGCAAGTCACACACAGTTGCACATGCACAGGCTGATTTTCGCCAGATCTACCATCAGAAGGTAGGGGCTCATGGGATTGTGAAAGCCTGTAAGACAAAAAAAGAAAGTCTACACATGTATAGAAACTGAATGAGCACCTACCTGTTACAGAGTTGCAGACAGATAGATAGCGAGTCACACACACACACACACAGTTGCACATGGACAGACTGTCGTTCGCCACATCCACCATCAGGGAGGTACAGGGTCTTGGGGTCCTGAAAACCTGTAAGACAACAAAGAAAGTCAATACATGTACAGAAACTGAATTATCACTTACCTGTTACAGAGTTGCAGAACGATTGACAGCGAGCCACACACAGTTAAAGATGAATATACGTTTCTTGGCAGGATACACCATCAGGGAGAAGAGGTTGATGGAGTTCCTGAAATCCTGTATGACAACATAGAAAGTCAATACATGTATAGAAACTGAATGGTCTCTTACCTGTTAGAGAGTTGCAGACAGATAGTAAGTCACACACAGTTGCACATAGACAGGCCGTTTTTCGCCAGATCTACCATCTGAAGGTAAGGGCTCATGAGATTGTAAAAGCCTGTAAGACAAAAAATGAAAGTCAATACATGTATAGAACCTGAATGATCACTTATTATTCAGTTGTTGGTAGGAATGAATGATCACTTATCATTCACTTGTTGGCAGGAAACACCATGAGGGAGAAGAGGTTGATGGGGTTCTGGACAACCTGTAACACAAAAAAGAAAGTCAATATATGCATAGAAACTGAATGATCACTTTTCTATTACAGAGTTGCAGAAAGATAGCAAGTCACACACAGTTGCACATGCACAGGCTGATTTTCGCCAGATCTACCATCAGAAGGTAGGGGCTCATGGGATCGTGAAAGCCTGCAAGACAAAAAAAGAAAGTCTATACATGTATAGAAACTGAATGAAAACCTACCTGTTACACACTTGCAGACAAATAGATAGGGAGTCACACACACAGTTGCACATGGATAGACTGTTTTTCGCCACATCCACCATCAGAAGGTAAGGGCTCCAGGGATCCTGAACCTGTAAGACAAAAAAAGAAAGTGAATACATGTAAAGAAACTGAATGATCACCTACCTGTTACACACTTGCAGACAAATAGATAGGGAGTCACACACACAGTTGCACATGAACAGACAGTTTTTCACCACATCCAACATAAGGGACGTAGAAGGTCTTGGGGTCCTGAAAGCCTGTAAGACAACAAAAAGGCAATACATGTACAGAAACTGAATGATCACTTACCTGTTAGAGAGTTGCAGACAGATAGTAAGTCACACACAGTTGCACATAGACAGGCCGTTTTTCGCCAGATCTACCATCAGAAGGTAAGGGCTCATGGGATTGTAAAAGCCTGTAAGACAAAAAATGAAAGTCAATACATGTATAGAACCTGAATGATCACTTATTATTCAGTTGTTGGTAGGAATGAATGATCACTTATCATTCACTTGTTGGCAGGAAACACCATCATGGAGAAGAGGTTGATGGGCTTCTGGACAACCTGTAACACAAAAAAGAAAGTCAATATATGCATAGAAACAGAATGAGCACCTACCTGTTACAGAGTTGCAGACAGATAGATAGGGAGTCACACACACACACACACAGTTGCACATGGACAGACCGTCGTTCGCCACATCCACCATCAGAGAGGTACAGGGTCTTGGGGTCCTGAAAAACTGTAAGACAACAAAGAAAGTCAATACATGTACAGAAACTGAATTATCACTTACCTGTTAAAGAGTTGCAGAACGATTGACAGCAAGCCACACACAGTTAAAGATGAATATACGTTTCTTGGCAGGATACACCATCAGGGAGAAGAGGTTGATGGAGTTCCTGAAATCCTGTAAGACAACAAAGAAAGTCAATACATGTACAGAAACTGAATGATCACTTACCTGTTAGAGAGTTGCAGACAGATAGTAAGTCACACACAGTTGCACATAGACAGGCCGTTTTTCGCCAGATCTACCATCAGAATGTAAGGGCTCATGGGATTGTGAAAGCCTGTAAGACAAAAAAAGAAAGTCTATACATGTATAGAACCTGAATGATCACTTATTATTCAGTTGTTGGTAGGAATGAATGATCACTTATCATTCACTTGTTGGCAGGAAACACCATCAGGGAGAAGAGGTTGATGGGCTTCTGGACAACCTGTAACACAAAAAAGAAAGTCAATATATGCATAGAAACTGAATGATCACCTACCTGTTACACACTTGCAGACAGATAGATAGGGAGTCACACACACAGTTGCACATGGACAGACCATTGTTCACCACGTCCACCATCAGGGAGGAAGAGGGTCTTGGGGTCCTGAAATGCTGAAACAAAAAAGAAAGTCAATATATGTATTGAAACTGAATGATCACCTACCTGTTACACACTTGCAGACAGATAGATGGGGAGTCACACACACAGTTGCACATGGACAGACCGTTGTTCGCCTTATCCACCATCAGAAGGTAGAGGCTATAGGGATCCTGAACCTGTAAGATAAAAAAAGAAAGTGAATACATGTAAAGAAACTGAATGATCACCTACCTGTTACACACTTGCAGACAAATAGATAGGGAGTCACACACACAGTTGCACATGAACAGACAGTTTTTCACCACATCCAACATAAGGGACGTAGAAGGTCTTGTGGTCCTGAAAGCCTGTAAGACAACAAAAAGGCAATACATGTACAGAAACTGAATGATCACCTACCTGTTACACACTTGCAGACAGATAGATGGGGAGTCACACACACAGTTGCACATAGACAGGCTGTTTTTCGCCAGATCTACCATCAGAAGGTAAGGGCTCATGGGATTGTAAAAGCCTGTAAGACAAAAAATGAAAGTCAATACATGTATAGAACCTGAATGATCACTTATTATTCAGTTGTTGGTAGGAATGAATGATCACTTATCATTCACTTGTTGGCAGGAAACATCATCAGGGAGAAGAGGTTGATGGGCTTCTGGACAACCTGTAACACAAAAAAGAAAGTCAATATATGCATAGAAACAGAATGAGCACCTACCTGTTACAGAGTTGCAGACAGATAGATAGGGAGTCACACACACACACACACAGTTGCACATGGACAGACCGTCGTTCGCCACATCCACCATCAGGGAGGTACAGGGTCTTGGGGTCCTGAAAAACTGTAAGACAACAAAGAAAGTCAATACATGTACAGAAACTGAATTATCACTTACCTGTTAAAGAGTTGCAGAACGATTGACAGCAAGCCACACACAGTTAAAGATGAATATATGTTTCTTGGCAGGATACACCATCAGGGAGAAGAGGTTGATGGAGTTCCTGAAATCCTGTAAGACAACAAAGAAAGTCAATACATGTACAGAAACTGAATGATCACTTACCTGTTAGAGAGTTGCAGACAGATAGTAAGTCACACACAGTTGCACATAGACAGGCTGTTTTTCGCCAGATCTACCATCAGAAGGTAAGGGCTCATGGGATTGTGAAAGCCTGTAAGACAAAAAAAGAAAGTCTATACATGTATAGAACCTGAATGATCACTTATTATTCAGTTGTTGGTAGGAATGAATGATCACTTATCATTCACTTGTTGGCAGGAAACACCATCAGGGAGAAGAGGTTGATGGGCTTCTGGACAACTTGTAACACAAAAAAGAAAGTCAATATATGCATAGAAACTGAATGATCACCTACCTTTTACACACTTGCAGACAGATAGATAGGGAGTCACACACACAGTTGCACATGGACAGACCATTGTTCACCACGTCCACCATCAGGGAGGAAGAGGGTCTTGGGGTCCTGAAATGCTGAAACAAAAAAGAAAGTCAATATATGTATTGAAACTGAATGATCACCTACCTGTTACACACTTGCGTTGTTCGCCTTATCCACCATCAGAAGGTAGAGGCTATAGGGATCCTGAACCTGTAAGACAAAAAAAGAAAGTCAATACATGTATAGAAACTGAATGGTCTCTTACCTGTAGAGAGTTGCAGACAGATAGTAAGTCACACACAGTTGCACATGGACAGGCCGTCTTTCGCCAGATCTACCATCAGAAGGTAGGGGCTCAAGGGATCCTGAACCTGTAAGACAAAAAAAGAAAGTGAATACATGTAAAGAAACTGAATGATCACCTACCTGTTACACACTTGCAGACAAATAGATAGGGAGTCACACACACAGTTGCACATGAACAGACAGTTTTTCACCACATCCAACATAAGGGACGTAGAAGGTCTTGTGGTCCTGAAAGCCTGTAAGACAACAAAAAGGCAATACATGTACAGAAACTGAATGATCACCTACCTGTTACACACTTGCAGACAGATAGATGGGGAGTCACACACAGTTGCACATAGACACGCTGTTTTTCGCCAGATCTACCATCAGAAGGTAAGGGCTCATGGGATTGTGAAAGCCTGTAACACAAAAAAGAAAGTCAATATATGTATAGAAACTGAATTATCACCTACCTGTTACACACTTGCGGACAGATAGATAGGGAGTCACACACACAGTTGCACATGGACAATCCATTGTTCACCACGTCCACCATCAGAACGTAGGGGCTCAAGGGATCCTGAACCTGTAAGACAAAAAAAGAAAGTCAATACATGTACAGAAACTGAATGATCACTTGCCTGTGTCGTCTCGGTTCGTCTTCTTCTGGAGATGGACTTGTTATTCAAAAAGGAGAGTCTGTAGCCACCGTCTTTAGTTGTAACAATAATATATTTTATTGCAATCGAAAGACAGTGTGGAGAGAGTCTGCCAATTCTGGGTGCCCTTCGGTCTCTCTCTCCCCGACTTAGGAATACCTTGAGTTTTTATACCCTATTTCACGCCACATTCTGTTGGAATGTTGCCATATATGGAATGTTTACATTTCATCCATAGGGAACAGCCATTAGCTCCCCCATTACCTAAGTGGTCCATGGCCACATCTGGACAGCGTTTAAATCACTGACACGTCTGCCCAACGGGATGTCCAAATCTAAACAGCATCTTATGTCTGTTCAATTTGTGTAGATTTGGTCAAGAAACGGGGCCCCCTTTCTTTTCTACATCTGCAAAGCCACTGAATATACTACACTTGCCCCCTTTGAGCCTAATCAGAGGCTCAATAAAATAAAAGAGCATCACACACATGGTTACATGTGCTTCTAAAGACCTATTCCTTCTATGTTTGCCTTTTTTAACACTTATTTCACAGAATGTGAGAGCGAAAACCTGCCAGGCAGCTATCTCACTTTTAATATCCCTCAATCATCCAAGACAGGAAAAAACTCTCTCACGGTCCCTCTGCCCCAGGCGACCACATGCTGTACTCCAGGCCAATGTACAAAGAAGGAATGTCTCATTGATATATATATTGAATATGGACATCTGCTAGTGTGAGTAAATACATTTGGAACCCCATTAAACCAAACATAATGTGTACTTTCAGGCTGGTCGACCCATCGGACCTTCCAATACACCTGTCCCTGCCTACCATTACTGACCCTAGTATCGAGAAAAAATCAAAACCCCTGGGGTCACGCTGTGCTTACTCACAATAAAATACATCATCTTACAACTCATTTACAAAATAATATCAATAGATTATACATATCAAAACTACTATTTATACATGTAGTGTATTTAGAGTACAGACAGTAATAATTGACAAATTTAAATGTGGCACATTGGAGTTCATCAACAACGGTGTTCCTTGATGGTGAGTGTTCCTTGATGGTGAGTCGGGATAGATGAATTTACAATGTCCTTGTTCAAAAGATCTTCAGATCTCTCGATTAGTAATATCCATCAACATCTGACCCCTTTTCTGCCTCTTGGGATCTCTGAATACCAGTCCCCCACAGTGGTACTCCCCACGCTAGTCTGAAGGGAAAGATAGAAACAACAGCCAATATCTTTTCTTCAAAACATCAAATGCAGATTTCACAACAACAGTATTATACGTGTCAAACTATTACTACTCAGTAAATCATCTTTCAAGCCACCCTTTTCAGCCATACTATCATATACTTAAATCCCCTTTTACATAACCTGTGGTAATATAACATAGGTGTTATAACTTATGATAAAAGACTTGATTCACTAAATTAAAGTCATAATCCAAGTAGATACTCAGAATGGATATTTATCCACCAAATCACCTTCTAATACTAATCCCTCATCTTCTTCTGAATCTGTCCTAGGTAATAATGGCAGTTGAATTTGTTCCCCCGGCATTACAATTCCAACCCATCTTAAAATCATTGCCTTAGCAAAAGTCAATATCAGTGTGCAACAACAGAACATTACACATAGCGACAAAAGCGCAGCACCAAACAACTGAGCCAACAATGTTCCCACATAACGATTGAATCCAGCTTTTTGCAGAATTTCTTCCATGCCCGGCACTCCCAGGAGATTAGCAAGAAGTCTTTTAATATCTCCTACAGCAGGTTGTGTTCCCACCATGATCTCTTCCAACTTTGCGATCCAAGGATGTGCTCCGTCTTGTAGAGTTGGCAATTTTTCCAAAACATCAGACATGTCTGTATTCTGCCAAGGCTTGTATTCCAATGTCTGTCCTCGGATGATCACTGGACACATCTTGTCACATGATGTTCCTTTTCTTGGGCGCAATGCATATCCCTTGTCCACTTTCTGAGAGCCTTCCGTCCTCAATTCCTTCTTCTGCATCTGTAGCTCCTTCAGTTGTTTTTCCAGTCTGTTCTGCTTCTCTAAACTCATAGCAGTGTCCACATGAGAAATGCATTGGTCTATACGCCTCTCTACACTTCTCATAGCCCTGTCGATGTCTTCTTCCATTCTTGAACTGGCTGTGGTCGGGAAGAATCCTCTTGAAGTACAAAGACTTGTGGGTCCCTTGTCTTGGTCGTCGTCTTCATTTTCACTTTCATCAGAACTCTCATCAGTGGAGTCCTCATACCGTCTAGTCTTGCCTCCTCTCCTTTCTGCCCTCACCAGGATCCGTCTGACTTCTGGATCATATCCTCCTCTGGCTTCTTCCCAAGCACTCTGATCCACATCATCTCCAACTTTTGTCCTCCTGGTCTTCACTGCACCTTCGATTTGCAAACATGTTGTTTTCTTCTTACTTTTGGAAGTTGGATACATCTTTATAATTGTTTCTGCTTTGCCTGCTTCCACTATTCGGTCGTCCTCATCTCTGATACGATAGTCTCCCTCTTGAGTGATCACTGGAAGCTGGGGATAGATCTCCTTAGACGTCACCTCCTTCTCATATGGTGGGGGATTTTTTACTGGGTTGACATGTGAAAATGGTGCACTAATTTCTGCCATCTGCTTTTCTTTTTCTGCCTCCTCTCACATCCCATATCAGAGAAAAGGAGAATCACGCCAGAGTTAATATTGTCATAAACTCTCAAGGTCCATAACAATTCACTGTAAACATACATTTTCCATCCTATTTCCATCCACTTTCCATACATCTTCCTTCTGTTCCTACATACTAAAATACCATCTTGAACCATTCTTCATATCCCCAAGGGACTCTTGGCCTACTGCCAACATAGTTTCTCAACTATCATCATAACATAGACTATTCCGCTAAAAACCAATTTAACACTCTTCACCTTCTTAAGCCCAAGTGTATATGTATGTTGACATGCCTGACTCTCCCTTAGCCAGGGGTCATAGGTCAACCAGAAACATATGTGTGCAAAGCCTATCTTCACACTAGAATGTAGGTGGATAGTCCCCTTTCTCCCGCTGTGCAGAAAGGGAGAGAAATACCAGCAAAACAGAAAAACTAATTTAACCCATCGAGGCTCACTAGTTCCTCTAATAAAGTAACCCTGTGTAAGGTAACTACCAACATGAGTGATACTAGTAAAACAACATTATCATCATAATGGTCTGTTATGCACCCTGAACAATTTGCATAACAGTTCATACTGGGTCTAATAATCACTTAGGTTTAATGCATTCTCAAAGCACAACCAGCACTCCAAGCCACACACTCACTGCACTCACTGCCACAGAACACCAAGAAAATCACCACCTCCATTATAATAATCCCAAAGACAGTTGGCTAGAAGCACTATAATAGTCTATTCTTCAACACAAGCCATACCAAGAACATCACTGGACCCATTTCAACACAGGAAAAACAACAACCTTAAACATCTTTTAACCCATACAAAACAAACCAACCATTCTACTATTACTATTCTCTAGTCAGACTTCTTATGAACACATATTTAACAAGACTAATATTATTATTGTAATATATTATCTCATATGACACCACAACCAAACTCTTAACCATGAACCATCATTTCTCCTCATAGGAAAAATCTCACTCTGCCAGGCCCCTGTGCTCCTGCATATCTTGTCATTAACACTGCATTTCACATCTGGCGCTCAGCCACGCCTTAGCCATTGCAAAACACAGAATCACAAACCTACTACTAAATTCCTTTAGTAACCACTCGCCTTTATATAGTTATATGCAAACACAAAGTGTATATTTAATACACTCCTCTACTTATCTCACATTATGGCTATCATATTATATCAACATTCTACAATCAGTATTAATTTCATTTATTCCTTCTCAACAGTAACATACCAGAGACTATTCTCCTACATTGCTGACCAATACTACTCATCTCAACCATATATAAACTTTCCTTCAAATTAGACATACTACTAATATCACATCTTCTACATGCACATATATACATGTATATATATATATATATATATATATATATATATATGTAACTTTGAATTGATTTATTTTTGTCTCTCAGATGGTAGGTTGAAATTACACTTTAAAAAAACCCACATTCCAGGATCCACACGACAATCACAGGACTTATTAACAGTATTCTTGTACTGTACATGACCTGGTGCCAATATGGGCTGTTTTGGTGGTTTATGAAATTTTACCGTTACCTATCTCCCTCTCTGTTATCCAGACAGGGCTCATTAATTTTCCTATACCTCATTCCAACCCACACATCTGAGAAACCTATTTATTTAACACTACTGTTCTATAATCATTATCACTTAACTATGTTTATGGGATCCCTTTATCTATTATTTGCCATTAAACAATAACACAAACTAGACATACAACACATAACAAACTAGACATACAACACATACCATTCACTCCTTTTTTTTTTCTCTCTCTATGGGCCCCCATATTTTCCTTTAAATTTACAACCTCCCACAAAGGTGCACATGGTCTGAAACAATATCAGAATTAATTTAAATTGCATGTCCCCTTTAAATCTTTTCATAACCTCAATTAATCTGGCTTTTATTGCTTCTGGTGCACAGACTCAAATACAGCTCCTCCTCCCCGTAAGGAGTGACTCTCAGGCCCCATACTTTTGTCAGAAGAGACCTCCTGCAAGGCATAGGATCTCAGAAAGCCAACGAGATCGGGTATTTGACCATATGCATGTTTTTGTTTTTTTTTTGTTTTTTCAATAAAAGCCAACATCATGGAGAGTTTGAGAATTACTCTCCTCTTACCAAACATATCCCTTTTTAACCCAGACAAAACATGACAAAGAAAGGGAGGAGGGTACCAGCCCCTCAGCCTCCACACACAGATGTACATCCCTGGGCACGCACACACACACACACACACACACACCCCAAGTCGACTGTTTTAAGCTAACCCTTAAGTCTTCTCTTCTGTGCACTATACCCTTTTCTCTTTACTTCTGACACTGTCTTCTTCTATAACACCCCATGTTTCTTCTCTTAAAAACCCCCATATTTCTCTTATATTACCCTGTTAAGCTAACTTTCACACTGCAACCTGAACCTGCTCACGTCTTACAATCCTAAGAGAGACAAGGGCCCTAGCTCTCAAAGCCTGCGTGGCGCAAATTAACATGGCCTTATCAATGTTACTCACTGCTTTTTCAACAACACCCCTTTTGTGTTCCTCATTTTCCTTATACCTTGTCATTACTCTTGTTCCTACGTATTTTCTCATTCCTTACACCCCCGTATTGTGGTGGCACAACCCACAAACGACCCAAATTTAGAACAGAGTCTCCTCCCAAATAATGTCACAACCTCATACGTTCCAATTGCACGCAGTGCAGCCTCACAGCACACATCTCAGCATAACGCGGAAACCCAAGCTCGAATAGTGAGAAAAGTGCTAACCGTGTATTGTTGGCTCACGAGCAAAAGTTTTCCACGTGGTACCGTCTGGTGCCGCCGGAAGTCACAGCTGGGTCCCTGTTCGGGCGCCAAAATTTGTCGTCTCGGTTCGTCTTCTTCTGGAGATGGACTTGTTATTCAAAAAGGAGAGTCTGTAGCCACCGTCTTTAGTTGTAACAATAATATATTTTATTGCAATCGAAAGACAGTGTGGAGAGAGTCTGCCAATTCTGGGTGCCCTTCGGTCTCTCTCTCCCCGACTTAGGAATACCTTGAGTTTTTATATCCTATTTCACGCCACATTCTGTTGGAATGTTGCCATATATGGAATGTTTACATTTCATCCATAGGGAACAGCCATTAGCTCCCCCATTACCTAAGTGGTCCATGGCCACATCTGGACAGCGTTTAAATCACTGACACGTCTGCCCAACGGGATGTCCAAATCTAAACAGCATCTTATGTCTGTTCAATTTGTGTAGATTTGGTCAAGAAACGGGGCCCCCTTTCTTTTCTACATCTGCAAAGCCACTGAATATACTACACCTGTTACAGAGCTGGAGCTGGAGAACGATTGACAGCGAGCCACACACAGTTGCAGATGATAATATATTTGTTGGCAGGACAAACCTTCAGGGAGAAGAGGTTGATGGGGTTCCAGGCAACCTGTAACACAAAAAAGAAAGTCAATACATGCATAGAAACTGAATGGTCTCTTACCTGTAGAGAGTTGCAGAAAGATAGCAAGTCACACACAGTTGGACATAGACAGGCCGTCTTTCGCCAGATCTACCATCAGAAGGTAAGGGCTCATGGGATTGTGAAAGCCTGTAAGACAAAAAATGAAAGTCAATACATGTATAGAACCTGAATGATCACTTATTATTCAGTTGTTGGTAGGAATGAATGATCACTTATCATTCACTTGTTGGCAGGAAAAACCATCAGGGAGAAGAGGTTGATGGGCTTCTGGACAACCTGTAACACAAAAAAGAAAGTCAATATATGCATAGAAACAGAATGAGCACCTACCTGTTACAGAGTTGCAGACAGATAGATAGGGAGTCACACACACACACACACAGTTGCACATGGACAGACCGTCGTTCGCCACATCCACCATCAGGGAGGTACAGGGTCTTGGGGTCCTGAAAAACTGTAAGACAACAAAGAAAGTCAATACATGTACAGAAACTGAATTATCACTTACCTGTTACAGAGTTGCAGAACGATTGACAGCAAGCCACACACAGTTAAAGATGAATATACGTTTCTTGGCAGGATACACCATCAGGGAGAAGAGGTTGATGGAGTTCCTGAAATCCTGTAAGACAACAAAGAGTCAATACATGTATAGAAACTGAATGGTCTCTTACCTGTTAGAGAGTTGCAGACAGATAGTAAGTCACACACAGTTGTACATGCACAGGCCGATTTTTGCCAGATCTACCATCAGAAGGTAGGGGCTCATGGGATCGTGAAAGCCTGCAAGACAAAAAAGAAAGTCTATACATGTATAGAAACTGAATGAACACCTACCTGTTACACACTTGCAGACAGATAGATAGGGAGTCACACACACAGTTGCACATGAGCAGACAGTTTTTCACCACATCCAACATAAGGGACATAGAAGGTCTTGGGGTCCTGAAAGCCTGTAAGACAACAAAAAGGCAATACATGTACAGAAACTGAATGATCACTTACCTGTTAGAGAGTTGCAGACAGATAGTAAGTCACAAACAGTTGCACATAGACAGGCCGTTTTTCGCCAGATCTACCATCAGAAGGTAAGGGCTCATGGGATTGTGAAAGCCTGTAAGACAAAAAATGAAAGTCAATACATGTATAGAACCTGAATGATCACTTATTATTCAGTTGTTGGTAGGAATGAATGATCACTTATCATTCACTTGTTGGCAGGAAACACCATCAGGGAGAAGAGGTTGATGGGCTTCTGGACAACCTGTAACACAAAAAAGAAAGTCAATATATGCATAGAAACTGAATGATCACCTACCTGTTACACACTTGCAGACAGATAGATAGGGAGTCACACACACAGTTGCACATGGACAGACCATTGTTCACCACGTCCACCATCAGGGAGGAAGAGAGTCTTGGGGTCCTGAAATGCTGTAACAAAAAAGAAAGTCAATATAGGTATTGAAACTGAATGATCACCTACCTGTTACACACTTGCAGACAGATAGATGGGGAGTCACACACACAGTTGCACATGGACAGACCGTTGTTCGCCTTATCCACCATCAGAAGTTAGGGGCTCATGGGATCGTGAAAGCCTGCAAGACAAAAAAGAAAGTCTATACATGTATAGAAACTGAATGAACACCTACCTGTTACACACTTGCAGACAGATAGATAGGGAGTCACACACACAGTTGCACATGAGCAGACAGTTTTTCACCACATCCAACATAAGGGACATAGAAGGTCTTGGGGTCCTGAAAGCCTGTAAGACAACAAAAAGGCAATACATGTACAGAAACTGAATGATCACTTACCTGTTAGAGAGTTGCAGACAGATAGTAAGTCACAAACAGTTGCACATAGACAGGCCGTTTTTCGCCAGATCTACCATCAGAAGGTAAGGGCTCATGGGATTGTGAAAGCCTGTAAGACAAAAAATGAAAGTCAATACATGTATAGAACCTGAATGATCACTTATTATTCAGTTGTTGGTAGGAATGAATGATCACTTATCATTCACTTGTTGGCAGGAAACACCATCAGGGAGAAGAGGTTGATGGGCTTCTGGACAACCTGTAACACAAAAAAGAAAGTCAATATATGCATAGAAACTGAATGATCACCTACCTGTTACACACTTGCAGACAGATAGATAGGGAGTCACACACACAGTTGCACATGGACAGACCATTGTTCACCACGTCCACCATCAGGGAGGAAGAGAGTCTTGGGGTCCTGAAATGCTGTAACAAAAAAGAAAGTCAATATAGGTATTGAAACTGAATGATCACCTACCTGTTACACACTTGCAGACAGATAGATGGGGAGTCACACACACAGTTGCACATGGACAGACCGTTGTTCGCCTTATCCACCATCAGAAGGTAGAGGCTATAGGGATCCTGAACCTGTAAGACAAAAAAAAAAAAGCCAATACATGTATAGAAACTGAATGGTCTCTTACCTGTAGAGAGTTGCAGACAGATAGTAAGTCACACACAGTTGCACATGGACAGGCCGTCTTTCGCCAGATCTACCATCAGAAGGTAGGGGCTCAAGGGATCCTGAACCTGTAAGACAAAAAAAGAAAGTGAATACATGTAAAGAAACTGAATGATCACCTACCTGTTACACACTTGCAGACAAATAGATAGGGAGTCACACACACAGTTGCACATGAGCAGACAGTTTTTCACCACATCCAACATAAGGGACATAGAAGGTCTTGGGGTCCTGAAAGCCTGTAAGACAACAAAAAGGCAATACATGTACAGAAACTGAATGATCACTTACCTGTTACACACTTGCAGACAGATAGATGGGGAGTCACACACACAGTTGCACATAAACAGGCCATTTTTCGCCAGATCTACCATCAGAAGGTAAGGGCTTATGGGATTGTGAAAGCCTGTAAGACAAAAAATGAAAGTCAATACATGTATAGAACCTGAATGATCACTTATTATTCAGTTGTTGATAGGAATGAATGATCACTTATCATTCACTCGTTGGCAGGATACACAATCAGGGAGAAGAGGTTGATGGGCTTCTGGACAACCTTTAACACAAAAAAGAAAGTCAATATATGTATAGAAACTGAATGATCACCTACCAGTTACACACTTGCGGACAGATAGATAGGGAGTCACACACACAGTTGCACATGAACAGACAGTTTTTCACCACATCCAACATCAGAAGGTAGGGACTCAAGGGATCCTGAACCTGTAAGACAAAAAAAGAAAGTGAATACATGTAAAGAAACTGAATGATCACCTACCTGTTACACACTTGCAGACAAATAGATAGGGAGTCACACACACAGTTGCACATGGACAGACCATTGTTCACCACGTCCACCATCAGGGAGGAAAGCGTCTTGGGGTCCTGAAAGGCTGTAACAAAAAAGAAAGTCAATACATGTACAGAAACTGAATGATCACTTGCCTGTTACAGAGCTGGAGCTGGAGAACGATTGACAGCGAGCCACACACAGTTGCAGATGATAATATATTTGTTGGCAGGACAAACCTTCAGGGAGAAGAGGTTGATGGGGTTCCAGGCAACCTGTAACACAAAAAAGAAAGTAAATACATGTATAGAAACTGAATGATCACCTACCTGTTACACACTTGCAGACAAATAGATAGGGAGTCACACACACAGTTGCACATGAACAGACAGTTTTTCACCACATCCAACATAAGGGACGTAGAAGGTCTTGGGGTCCTGAAAGCCTGTAAGACAACAAAAACGCAATACATGTACAGAAACTGAATGATCACTTACCTGTTAGAGAGTTGCAGACAGATAGTAAGTCACACACAGTTGCACATAGACAGGCCGTTTTTCGCCAGATCTACCATCAGAAGGTAAGGGCTCATGGGATTGTGAAAGCCTGTAAGACAAAAATTGAAAGTCAATACATGTATAGAACCTGAATGATCACTTATTATTCAGTTGTTGGTAGGAATGAATGATCACTTATCATTCACTTGTTGGCAGGAAACACCATCAGGGAGAAGAGGTTGATGGGCTTCTGGACAACCTGTAACACAAAAAAGAAAGTCAATATATGCATAGAAACTGAATGATCACCTACCTGTTACAAACTTGCAGACAGATAGATAGGGAGTCACACACACAGTTGCACATGGACAGACCATTGTTCACCACGTCCACCATCAGGGAGGAAGAGGGTCTTGGGGTCCTGAAATGCTGTAACAAAAAAGAAAGTCAATATATGTATTGAAACTGAATGATCACCTACCTGTTACACACTTGCAGACAGATAGATGGGGAGTCACACACACAGTTGCACATGGACAGACCGTTGTTCGCCTTATCCACCATCAGAAGGTAGAGGCTATAGGGATCCTGAACCTGTAAGACAAAAAAAGAAAGTCAATACATGTATAGAAACTGAATAGTCTCTTACCTGTAGAGAGTTGCAGACAGATAGTAAGTCACACACAGTTGCACATGGACAGGCCGTCTTTCGCCAGATCTACCATCAGAAGGTAGGGGCTCAAGGGATCCTGAACCTGTAAGTAAAAAAAAAGAAAGTGAATACATGTAAAGAAACTGAATGATCACCTACCTGTTACACACTTGCAGACAAATAGATAGGGAGTCACACACACAGTTGCACATGAACAGACAGTTTTTCACCACATCCAACATAAGGGACGTAGAAGGTCTTGTGGTCCTGAAAGCCTGTAAGACAACAAAAAGGCAATACATGTACAGAAACTGAATGATCACCTACCTGTTACACACTTGCAGACAGATAGATGGGGAGTCACACACACAGTTGCACATAGACAGGCCGTTTTTCGCCAGATCTACCATCAGAAGGTAAGGGCTCATGGGATTGTGAAAGCCTGTAAGACAAAAAATGAAAGTCAATACATGTATAGAACCTGAATGATCACTTATTATTCAGTTGTTGATAGGAATGAATGATCACTTATCATTCACTTGTTGGCAGGATACACCATCAGGGAGAAGAGGTTGATGGGCTTCTGGACAACCTGTAACACAAAAAAGAAAGTCAATATATGTATAGAAACTGAATGATCACCTACCTGTTACACACTTGCGGACAGATAGATAGGGAGTCACACACACAGTTGCACATGGACAATCCATTGTTCACCACGTCCACCATCAGAACGTAGGGGCTCAAGGGATCCTGAACCTGTAAGACAAAAAAAGAAAGTCAATACATGTACAGAAACTGAATGATCACTTGCCTGTTACAGAGCTGGAGCTGGAGAATGATTGACAGCGAGCCACACACAGTTGCAGATGATAATATATTTGTTGGCAGGACAAACCTTCAGGGAGAAGAGGTTGATGGGGTTCCAGGCAACCTGTAACACAAAAAAGAAAGTAAATACATGTATAGAAACTGGATGATCACTTTCCTATTACAGAGTTGCAGAAAGATAGCAAGTCACACACAGTTGGACATAGACAGGCCATCTTTCGCCAGATCTACCATCAGAAGGTAGGGGCTCAAGGGATCCTGAACCTGTAAGACAAAAAAGAAAGTGAATACATGTAAAGAAACTGAATGATCACCTACCTGTTACACACTTGCAGACAAATAGATAGGGAGTCACACACACAGTTGCACATGGACAGTCCATTGTTCACCACGTCCACCATCAGGGAGGAAGAGCGTCTTGGGGTCCTGAAAGGCTGTAACAAAAAAGAAAGTCAATATATGTATAGAAACTGAATGATCACCTACCTGTTACACACTTGCAGACAGATAGATGGGGAGTCACACACACAGTTGCACATAGACAGGCCGTTTTTTGCCAGATCTACCATCAGAAGGTAAGGGCTCATGGGATTGTGAGAAAGCCTGTAAGACAAAAAATGAAAGTCAATACATGTATAAAACCTGAATGATCACTTATTATTCAGTTGTTGGTAGGAATGAATGATCACTTATCATTCACTTGTTGGCAGGAAACACCATCAGGGAGAAGAGGTTGATGGGGTTCTGGACAACCTGTAACACAAAAAAGAAAGTCAAAATATGTACAGAAACTGAATGATCACCTACCTGTAACACACTTGCAGACAGATAGATATTGAGTCACACACACAGTTGCACATGGGCAGGCCGTCTTTCGCCAGATCTACCATCAGAAGGTAGGGGCTCAAGGGATCCTGAACATGTAAGACAAAAAAAGAAAGTGAATACATGTAAAGAAACTGAATGATCACCTACCTGTTACACACTTGCAGACAAATAGATAGGGAGTCACACACAGTTGCACATGGACAGATTTTTTCACCACATCCAACATAAGGGACGTAGAAGGTCTTGGGGTCCTGAAAGCCTGTAAGACAACAAAAAGGCAATACATGTACAGAAACTGAATGATCACTTACCTGTTAGAGAGTTGCAGACAGATAGTAAGTCACACACAGTTGCACATAGACAGGCCGTTTTTCGCCAGATCTACCATCAGAAGGTAAGGGCTCATGGGATTGTGAAAGCCTGTAAGACAAAAAATGAAAGTCAATACATGTATAGAACCTGAATGATCACTTATTATTCAGTTGTTGGTAGGAATGAATGATCACTTATCATTCACTTGTTGGCAGGAAACACCATCAGGGAGAAGAGGTTGATGGGCTTCTGGACAACCTGTAACACAAAAATGAAAGTCAATATATGCATAGAAACAGAATGAGCACCTACCTGTTACAGAGTTGCAGACAGATAGATAGGGAGTCACACACACACACACAGTTGCACATGGACAGACCGTCGTTCGCCACATCCACCATCAGGGAGGTACAGGGTCTTGGGGTCCTGAAAAACTGTAAGACAACAAAGAAAGTCAATACATGTACAGAAACTGAATTATCACTTACCTGTTACAGAGTTGCAGAACGATTGACAGCAAGCCACACACAGTTAAAGATGAATATACGTTTCTTGGCAGGATACACCATCAGGGAGAAGAGGTTGATGGAGTTCCTGAAATCCTGTAAGACAACAAAGAGTCAATACATGTATAGAAACTGAATGGTCTCTTACCTGTTAGAGAGTTGCAGACAGAAAGTAAATCACACACAGTTGTACATGCACAGGCCGATTTTTGCCAGATCTACCATCAGAAGGTAGGGGCTCATGGGATCGTGAAAGCCTGCAAGACAAAAAAGAAAGTCTATACATGTATAGAAACTGAATGAACACCTACCTGTTACACACTTGCAGACAGATAGATAGGGAGTCACACACACAGTTGCACATGAACAGACAGTTTTTCACCACATCCAACATCAGGGACATAGAAGGTCTTGGGGTCCTGAAAGCCTGTAAGACAACAAAAAGGCAATACATGTACAGAAACTGAATGATCACTTACCTGTTAGAGAGTTGCAGACAGATGGTAAGTCACACACAGTTGCACATAGACAGGCCGTTTTTCGCCAGATCTACCATCAGAAGGTAAGGGCTCATGGGATTGTGAAAGCCTGTAAGACAAAAAAAGAAAGTCTATACATGTATAGAACCTGAATGATCACTTATTATTCAGTTGTTGGTAAGAATGAATGATCACTTATCATTCACTTGTTGGCAGGAAACACCATCAGGGAGAAGAGGTTGATGGGCATCTGGACAACCTGTAACACAAAAAAGAAAGTCAATATATGCATAGAAACTGAATGATCACCTACCTGTTACACACTTGCAGACAGATAGATAGGGAGTCACACACACAGTTGCAAATGGACAGACCATTGTTCACCACGTCCACCATCAGGGAGGAAGAGGGTCTTGGGGTCCTGAAATGCTGTAACAAAAAAGAAAGTCAATATAGGTATTGAAACTGAATGATCACCTACCTGTTACACACTTGCAGACAGATAGATGGGGAGTCACACACACAGTTGCACATGGACAGACCGTTGTTCGCCTTATCCACCATCAGAAGGTAGAGGCTATAGGGATCCTGAACCTGTAAGACAAAAAAAGAAAGTCAATACATGTATAGAAACTGAATGGTCTCTTACCTGTAGAGAGTTGCAGACAGATAGTAAGTCACACACAGTTGCACATGGACAGGCCGTCTTTCGCCAGATCTACCATCAGAAGGTAGGGGCTCAAGGGATCCTGAACCTGTAAGACAAAAAAAGAAAGTGAATACATGTAAAGAAACTGAATGATCACCTACCTGTTACACACTTGCAGATAAATAGATAGGGAGTCACACACACAGTTGCACATGAGCAGACAGTTTTTCACCACATCCAACATAAGGGACATAGAAGGTCTTGGGGTCCTGAAAGCCTGTAAGACAACAAAAAGGCAATACATGTACAGAAACTGAATGATCACTTACCTGTTAGAGAGTTGCAGACAGATAGTAAGTCACACACAGTTGCACATAGACAGGCCGTTTTTCGCCAGATCTACCATCAGAAGGTAAGGGCTCATGGGATTGTGAAAGCCTGTAAGACAAAAAATGAAAGTCAATACATGTATAAAACCTGAATGATCACTTATTATTCAGTTGTTGGTAGGAATGAATGATCACTTATCATTCACTTGTTGGCAGGAAACACCATCAGGGAGAAGAGGTTGATGGGCTTCTGGACAACCTGTAACACAAAAAAGAAAGTCAATATATGCATAGAAACTGAATGATCACCTACCTGTTACACACTTGCAGACAGATAGATAGGGAGTCACACACACAGTTGCACATGGACAGACCATTGTTCACCACGTCCACCATCAGGGAGGAAAGCGTCTTGGGGTCCTGAAAGGCTGTAACAAAAAAGAAAGTCAATATATGTATAGAAACTGAATGATCACCTACCTGTTACACACTTGCGGACAGATAGATAGGGAGTCACACACACAGTTGCACATGGACAATCCATTGTTCACCACGTCCACCATCAGAACGTAGGGGCTCAAGGGATCCTGAACCTGTAAGACAAAAAAAGAAAGTCAATACATGTACAGAAACTGAATGATCACTTGCCTGTTACAGAGCTGGAGCTGGAGAACGATTGACAGCGAGCCACACACAGTTGCAGATGATAATATATTTGTTGGCAGGACAAACCTTCAGGGAGAAGAGGTTGATGGGGTTCCAGGCAACCTGTAACACAAAAAAGAAAGTAAATACATGTATAGAAACTGAATGATCACCTACCTGTTACACACTTGCAGACAAATAGATAGGGAGTCACACACACAGTTGCACATGAACAGACAGTTTTTCACCACATCCAACATCAGAAGGTAGGGACTCAAGGGATCCTGAACCTGTAAGACAAAAAAAGAAAGTGAATACATGTAAAGAAACTGAATGATCACCTACCTGTTACACACTTGCAGACAAATAGATAGGGAGTCACACACAGTTGCACATGGACAGAGTTTTTCACCACATCCAACATAAGGGACGTAGAAGGTCTTGGGGTCCTGAAAGCCTGTAAGACAACAAAAAGGCAATACATGTACAGAAACTGAATGATCACTTACCTGTTAGAGAGTTGCAGACAGATAGTAAGTCACACACAGTTGCACATAGACAGGCCGTTTTTCGCCAGATCTACCATCAGAAAGTAAGGGCTCATGGGATTGTGAAAGCCTGTAAGACAAAAATTGAAAGTCAATACATGTATAGAACCTGAATGATCACTTATTATTCAGTTGTTGGTAGGAATGAATGATCACTCATCATTCACTTGTTGGCAGGAAACACCATCAGGGAGAAGAGGTTGATGGGCTTCTGGACAACCTGTAACACAAAAAAAAAGTCAATATATGCATAGAAACTGAATGATCACCTACCTGTTACACACTTGCAGACAGATAGATAGGGAGTCACACACACAGTTGCACATGGACAGACCATTGTTCACCACGTCCACCATCAGGGAGGAAGAGGGTCTTGGGGTCCTGAAATGCTGTAACAAAAAAGAAAGTCAATATAGGTATTGAAACTGAATGATCACCTACCTGTTACACACTTGCAGACAGATAGATGGGGAGTCACACACACAGTTGCACATGGACAGACCGTTTTTTGCCACATCCACCATCAGGGAAGTAGAGGATCTTGGGGTCCTGAAAGCCTGGAAGACAACAAAAAGTCAATACATGTACAGAAGGGGAATGATCACTTACCTGCTATAGAGTTGCAGAACGCAGAAAAGTCGCAGAAAATACATTTGTTGGCAGAATACAACTTCAGGGAAAAGAGGTTGATTGGGTTCTGGACAACCTGTTACACAACAAAGAAAGTCAATACATGTATAGAAACTGAATGATCACCTACCTTTTATACACTTGCAGACAAATAAATAGGGAGTCACACTCACAGTTGCACATGGACAGACAGTTTTTCACCACATCCACCATCAGGGAGGTACAGGGTCTTGGGGTTCTGAAAGCCTGTAAGACAACAAAGAAAATCAATACATGTATAGAAACTGAATGATCACTTACCTGTAAGAGAGTTGCAGACAGATAGGGAGTCACACACAGTTGCACATGGACAGACCATCGTTCGCCACATCCACATCGCCACAAGTGAATGATCATTTATTCCTGCCAACAACTGAATGATAAGTGATCACTTATCATTCACTTGTTGGCAGGATACACCATCAGGGAGAAGAGGTTGATGGGATTCTGGACAACCTGTAACACAAAAAAGAAAGTCAATATATGTATAGAAACTGAATGATCACCTACCTGTTACACACTTGCAGACAGATAGATGGGGAGTCACACACACAGTTGCACATGGACAGACTGTTGTTTGCCCTATCCACCTTCAGAAGGTAGGGGCTCAAGGGATCCTGAACCTGAAAGACAAAAAAAGAAAGTCAATACATGTACAGAAACTGAATGATCACTTACCTGTTACATAGCTGGAGAACGATTGACAGCGAGCCACACACAGTTGCAGATGAAAATATATTTGTTGGCAGGACAAGCCTTCAGGGAGAAGAGGTTGATGGGGTTCAGGGCAACCTACAACACAAAAAAGAAAGTCAATACATGTAAAGAAACGGAATGATCACTTACCTGTTACAGAGTTGCAGACAGATAGATAGGGAGTCCCATACACAGTTGCACATGCACAGGCCGATTTTCGCCAGATCTACCATCAGAAGGTAGGGGCTCATGGGATCGTGAAAGCCTGTAAGACAAAAAAAGAAAGTCAATACATGTATAGAAACTGAATGATCACCTACCTGTTACACACTAGCAGATAAATAAATAGGGAGTCACACTCACAGTTGCACATGGACAGACAGTTTTTCACCACATCCACCATCAGTGGGGTACAGGGTCTTGGGGTCCTGAAAACCTGTAAGACAACAAAGAAAGTCAATACGTGTACAGAAACTGAATGATCACTTACCTGTTAAAGAGCTGGAGAACGATTGACAACAAGCCACACACAGTTGCAGATGAATATATATTTGTTGGCAGGATACACCTTCAGGGAGAAGAGGCTGATGGGGTTCCGGGCAACCTATAACACAAAAAAGAAAGTCAATACATGTAAAGAAACGGAATGATCACTTACCTGTTAGAGAGTTGCAGACAGACAGTAAGTCACACACAGTTGCACATGGACAGGCCGTTTTTCACCAGATCTACCATCAGAAGGTACGGGCTCATGGGATCGTTAAAGCCTGTAAGACAAAAAAAGAAAGTCAATACATGTATAGAAACTGAATGATCACCTACCTGTTACACACTTGCAGACAAACAGATAGGGAGTCACACACACACAGTTGCACATGGACAGACAGTTTTTCACCACATCCACCATCAGTGGGGTACAGGGTCTTGGGGTCCTGAAAACCTGTAAGACAACAAAGAAAGTCAATACATGTACAGAAACTGAATTATCACTTACCTGTTACAGAGTTGCAGAACGATTGACAGCAAGCCACACACAGTTAAAGATGAATATACGTTTCTTGGCAGGATACACCATCAGGGAGAAGAGGTTGATGGAGTTCCTGAAATCCTGTAAGACAACAAAGAGTCAATACATGTATAGAAACTGAATGGTCTCTTACCTGTTAGAGAGTTGCAGACAGATAGTAAGTCACACACAGTTGTACATGCACAGGCCGATTTTTGCCAGATCTACCATCAGAAGGTAGGGGCTCATGGGATCGTGAAAGCCTGCAAGACAAAAAAGAAAGTCTATACATGTATAGAAACTGAATGAACACCTACCTGTTACACACTGGCAGACAGATAGATAGGGAGTCACACACACAGTTGCACATGAACAGACAGTTTTTCACCACATCCAACATCAGGGACATAGAAGGTCTTGGGGTCCTGAAAGCCTGTAAGACAACAAAAAGGCAATACATGTACAGAAACTGAATGATCACTTACCTGTTAGAGAGTTGCAGACAGATAGTAAGTCACACACAGTTGCACATAGACAGGCCGTTTTTCGCCAGATCTACCATCAGAAGGTAAGGGCTCATGGGATTGTGAAAGCCTGTAAGACAAAAAAAGAAAGTCTATACATGTATAGAACCTGAATGATCACTTATTATTCAGTTGTTGGTAGGAATGAATGATCACTTATCATTCACTTGTTGGCAGGAAACACCATCAGGGAGAAGAGGTTGATGGGCTTCTGGACAACCTGTAACACAAAAAAGAAAGTCAATATATGCATAGAAACTGAATGATCACCTACCTGTTACACACTTGCAGACAGATAGATAGGGAGTCACACACACAGTTGCACATGGACAGACCATTGTTCACCACGTCCACAATCAGGGAGGAAGAGGGTCTTGGGGTCCTGAAATGCTGTAACAAAAAAGAAAGTCAATATAGGTATTGAAACTGAATGATCACCTACCTGTTACACACTTGCAGACAGATAGATGGGGAGTCACACACACAGTTGCACATGGACAGACCGTTGTTCGCCTTATCCACCATCAGAAGGTAGAGGCTATAGGGATCCTGAACCTGTAAGACAAAAAAAGAAAGTCAATACATGTATAGAAACTGAATGGTCTCTTACCTGTAGAGAGTTGCAGACAGATAGTAAGTCACACACAGTTGCACATGGACAGGCCATCTTTCGCCAGATCTACCGTCAGAAGGTAGGGGCTCAAGGGATCCTGAACCTGTAAGACAAAAAAAGAAAGTGAATACATGTAAAGAAACTGAATGATCACCTACCTGTTACACACTAGCAGATAAATAAATAGGGAGTCACACTCACAGTTGCACATGGACAGACAGTTTTTCACCACATCCACCATCAGTGGGGTACAGGGTCTTGGGGTCCTGAAAGCCTGTAAGACAACAAAGAAAGTCAATACGTGTACAGAAACTGAATGATCACTTACCTGTTAAAGAGCTGGAGAACGATTGACAACAAGCCACACACAGTTGCAGATGAATATATATTTGTTGGCAGGATACACCTTCAGGGAGAAGAGGTTGATGGGGTTCCGGGCAACCTATAACACAAAAAAGAAAGTCAATACATGTAAAGAAACGGAATGATCACTTACCTGTTAGAGAGTTGCAGACAGACAGTAAGTCACACACAGTTGCACATGGACAGGCCGTTTTTCGCCAGATCTACCATCAGAAGGTACGGGCTCATGGGATCGTTAAATCCTGTAAGACAAAAAAAGAAAGTCAATACATGTATAGAAACTGAATGATCACCTACCTGTTACACACTTGCAGACAAACAGATAGGGAGTCACACACACACAGTTGCACATGGACAGACAGTTTTTCACCACATCCACCATCAGTGGGGTACAGGGTCTTGGGGTCCTGAAAACCTGTAAGACAACAAAGAAAGTCAATACATGTACAGAAACTGAATTATCACTTACCTGTTACAGAGTTGCAGAACGATTGACAGCAAGCCACACACAGTTAAAGATGAATATACGTTTCTTGGCAGGATACACCATCAGGGAGAAGAGGTTGATGGAGTTCCTGAAATCCTGTAAGACAACAAAGAGTCAATACATGTATAGAAACTGAATGGTCTCTTACCTGTTAGAGAGTTGCAGACAGATAGATGGGGAGTCACACACACAGTTGCACATAGACAGGCCGTTTTTTGCCAGATCTACCATCAGAAGGTAAGGGCTCATGGGATTGTGAGAAAGCCTGTAAGACAAAAAATGAAAGTCAATACATGTATAAAACCTGAATGATCACTTATTATTCAGTTGTTGGTAGGAATGAATGATCACTTATCATTCACTTGTTGGCAGGAAACACCATCAGGGAGAAGAGGTTGATGGGGTTCTGGACAACCTGTAACACAAAAAAGAAAGTCAAAATATGTACAGAAACTGAATGATCACCTACCTGTAACACACTTGCAGACAGATAGATATTGAGTCACACACACAGTTGCACATGGGCAGGCCGTCTTTCGCCAGATCTACCATCAGAAGGTAGGGGCTCAAGGGATCCTGAACATGTAAGACAAAAAAAGAAAGTGAATACATGTAAAGAAACTGAATGATCACCTACCTGTTACACACTTGCAGACAAATAGATAGGGAGTCACACACAGTTGCACATGGACAGATTTTTTCACCACATCCAACATAAGTGACGTAGAAGGTCTTGGGGTCCTGAAAGCCTGTAAGACAACAAAAAGGCAATACATGTACAGAAACTGAATGATCACTTACCTGTTAGAGAGTTGCAGACAGATAGTAAGTCACACACAGTTGCACATAGACAGGCCGTTTTTCGCCAGATCTACCATCAGAAGGTAAGGGCTCATGGGATTGTGAAAGCCTGTAAGACAAAAAATGAAAGTCAATACATGTATAGAACCTGAATGATCACTTATTATTCAGTTGTTGGTAGGAATGAATGATCACTTATCATTCACTTGTTGGCAGGAAACACCATCAGGGAGAAGAGGTTGATGGGCTTCTGGACAACCTGTAACACAAAAATGAAAGTCAATATATGCATAGAAACAGAATGAGCACCTACCTGTTACAGAGTTGCAGACAGATAGATAGGGAGTCACACACACACACACAGTTGCACATGGACAGACCGTCGTTCGCCACATCCACCATCAGGGAGGTTCAGGGTCTTGGGGTCCTGAAAAACTGTAAGACAACAAAGAAAGTCAATACATGTACAGAAACTGAATTATCACTTACCTGTTACAGAGTTGCAGAACGATTGACAGCAAGCCACACACAGTTAAAGATGAATATACGTTTCTTGGCAGGATACACCATCAGGGAGAAGAGGTTGATGGAGTTCCTGAAATCCTGTAAGACAACAAAGAGTCAATACATGTATAGAAACTGAATGGTCTCTTACCTGTTAGAGAGTTGCAGACAGAAAGTAAATCACACACAGTTGTACATGCACAGGCCGATTTTTGCCAGATCTACCATCAGAAGGTAGGGGCTCATGGGATCGTGAAAGCCTGCAAGACAAAAAAGAAAGTCTATACATGTATAGAAACTGAATGAACACCTACCTGTTACACACTTGCAGACAGATAGATAGGGAGTCACACACACAGTTGCACATGAACAGACAGTTTTTCACCACATCCAACATCAGGGACATAGAAGGTCTTGGGGTCCTGAAAGCCTGTAAGACAACAAAAAGGCAATACATGTACAGAAACTGAATGATCACTTACCTGTTAGAGAGTTGCAGACAGATGGTAAGTCACACACAGTTGCACATAGACAGGCCGTTTTTCGCCAGATCTACCATCAGAAGGTAAGGGCTCATGGGATTGTGAAAGCCTGTAAGACAAAAAAAGAAAGTCTATACATGTATAGAACCTGAATGATCACTTATTATTCAGTTGTTGGTAGGAATGAATGATCACTTATCATTCACTTGTTGGCAGGAAACACCATCAGGGAGAAGAGGTTGATGGGCTTCTGGACAACCTGTAACACAAAAAAGAAAGTCAATATATGCATAGAAACTGAATGATCACCTACCTGTTACACACTTGCAGACAGATAGATAGGGAGTCACACACACAGTTGCAAATGGACAGACCATTGTTCACCACGTCCACCATCAGGGAGGAAGAGGGTCTTGGGGTCCTGAAATGCTGTAACAAAAAAGAAAGTCAATATAGGTATTGAAACTGAATGATCACCTACCTGTTACACACTTGCAGACAGATAGATGGGGAGTCACACACACAGTTGCACATGGACAGACCGTTGTTCGCCTTATCCACCATCAGAAGGTAGAGGCTATAGGGATCCTGAACCTGTAAGACAAAAAAAGAAAGTCAATACATGTATAGAAACTGAATGGTCTCTTACCTGTAGAGAGTTGCAGACAGATAGTAAGTCACACACAGTTGCACATGGACAGGCCGTCTTTCGCCAGATCTACCATCAGAAGGTAGGGGCTCAAGGGATCCTGAACCTGTAAGACAAAAAAAGAAAGTGAATACATGTAAAGAAACTGAATGATCACCTACCTGTTACACACTTGCAGATAAATAGATAGGGAGTCACACACACAGTTGCACATGAGCAGACAGTTTTTCACCACATCCAACATAAGGGACATAGAAGGTCTTGGGGTCCTGAAAGCCTGTAAGACAACAAAAAGGCAATACATGTACAGAAACTGAATGATCACTTACCTGTTAGAGAGTTGCAGACAGATAGTAAGTCACACACAGTTGCACATAGACAGGCCGTTTTTCGCCAGATCTACCATCAGAAGGTAAGGGCTCATGGGATTGTGAAAGCCTGTAAGACAAAAAATGAAAGTCAATACATGTATAAAACCTGAATGATCACTTATTATTCAGTTGTTGGTAGGAATGAATGATCACTTATCATTCACTTGTTGGCAGGAAACACCATCAGGGAGAAGAGGTTGATGGGCTTCTGGACAACCTGTAACACAAAAAAGAAAGTCAATATATGCATAGAAACTGAATGATCACCTACCTGTTACACACTTGCAGACAGATAGATAGGGAGTCACACACACAGTTG
Organism: Salminus brasiliensis; assembly: GCF_030463535.1. Classification (NCBI taxonomy): domain Eukaryota; kingdom Metazoa; phylum Chordata; class Actinopteri; order Characiformes; family Bryconidae; genus Salminus; species Salminus brasiliensis. The sequence continues at coordinate 10,667,660 of NC_132902.1, read as the reverse complement.
CACATGGACAGACCATTGTTCACCACGTCCACCATCAGGGAGGAAAGCGTCTTGGGGTCCTGAAAGGCTGTAACAAAAAAGAAAGTCAATATATGTATAGAAACTGAATGATCACCTACCTGTTACACACTTGCAGACAGATAGATAGGGAGTCACACACACAGTTGCACATGGACAATCCATTGTTCACCACGTCCACCATCAGAACGTAGGGGCTCAAGGGATCCTGAACCTGTAAGACAAAAAAAGAAAGTCAATACATGTACAGAAACTGAATGATCACTTGCCTGTTACAGAGCTGGAGCTGGAGAACGATTGACAGCGAGCCACACACAGTTGCAGATGATAATATATTTGTTGGCAGGACAAACCTTCAGGGAGAAGAGGTTGATGGGGTTCCAGGCAACCTGTAACACAAAAAAGAAAGTAAATACATGTATAGAAACTGAATGATCACCTACCTGTTACACACTTGCAGACAAATAGATAGGGAGTCACACACACAGTTGCACATGAACAGACAGTTTTTCACCACATCCAACATCAGAAGGTAGGGACTCAAGGGATCCTGAACCTGTAAGACAAAAAAAGAAAGTGAATACATGTAAAGAAACTGAATGATCACCTACCTGTTACACACTTGCAGACAAATAGATAGGGAGTCACACAAAGTTGCACATGGACAGAGTTTTTCACCACATCCAACATAAGGGACGTAGAAGGTCTTGGGGTCCTGAAAGCCTGTAAGACAACAAAAAGGCAATACATGTACAGAAACTGAATGATCACTTACCTGTTAGAGAGTTGCAGACAGATAGTAAGTCACACACAGTTGCACATAGACAGGCCGTTTTTCGCCAGATCTACCATCAGAAGGTAAGGGCTCATGGGATTGTGAAAGCCTGTAAGACAAAAAATGAAAGTCAATACATGTATAGAACCTGAATGATCACTTATTATTCAGTTGTTGGTAGGAATGAATGATCACTTATCATTCACTTGTTGGCAGGAAACACCATCAGGGAGAAGAGGTTGATGGGCTTCTGGACAACCTGTAACACAAAAAAGAAAGTCAATATATGCATAGAAACTGAATGATCACCTACCTGTTACACACTTGCAGACAGATAGATAGGGAGTCACACACACAGTTGCACATGGACAGACCATTGTTCACCACGTCCACCATCAGGGAGGAAAGCGTCTTGGGGTCCTGAAAGGCTGTAACAAAAAAGAAAGTCAATATATGTATAGAAACTGAATGATCACCTACCTGTTACACACTTGAAGACAGATAGATGGGGAGTCACACACACAGTTGCACATAAACAGGCCATTTTTCGCCAGATCTACCATCAGAAGGTAAGGGCTTATGGGATTGTGAAAGCCTGTAAGACAAAAAATGAAAGTCAATACATGTATAGAACCTGAATGATCACTTATTATTCAGTTGTTGATAGGAATGAATGATCACTTATCATTCACTCGTTGGCAGGATACACCATCAGGGAGAAGAGGTTGATGGGCTTCTGGACAACCTTTAACACAAAAAAGAAAGTCAATATATGTATAGAAACTGAATGATCACCTACCTGTTACACACTTGCGGACAGATAGATAGGGAGTCACACACACAGTTGCACATGGACAATCCATTGTTCACCACGTCCACCATCAGAACGTAGGGGCTCAAGGGATCCTGAACCTGTAAGACAAAAAAAGAAAGTCAATACATGTACAGAAACTGAATGATCACTTGCCTGTTACAGAGCTGGAGCTGGAGAACGATTGACAGCGAGCCACACACAGTTGCAGATGATAATATATTTGTTGGCAGGACAAACCTTCAGGGAGAAGAGGTTGATGGGGTTCCAGGCAACCTGTAACACAAAAAAGAAAGTAAATACATGTATAGAAACTGAATGATCACCTACCTGTTACACACTTGCAGACAAATAGATAGGGAGTCACACACACAGTTGCACATGAACAGACAGTTTTTCACCACATCCAACATCAGAAGGTAGGGACTCAAGGGATCCTGAACCTGTAAGACAAAAAAAGAAAGTGAATACATGTAAAGAAACTGAATGATCACCTACCTGTTACACACTTGCAGACAAATAGATAGGGAGTCACACAAAGTTGCACATGGACAGAGTTTTTCACCACATCCAACATAAGGGACGTAGAAGGTCTTGGGGTCCTGAAAGCCTGTAAGACAACAAAAAGGCAATACATGTACAGAAACTGAATGATCACTTACCTGTTAGAGAGTTGCAGACAGATAGTAAGTCACACACAGTTGCACATAGACAGGCCGTTTTTCGCCAGATCTACCATCAGAAGGTAAGGGCTCATGGGATTGTGAAAGCCTGTAAGACAAAAAATGAAAGTCAATACATGTATAGAACCTGAATGATCACTTATTATTCAGTTGTTGGTAGGAATGAATGATCACTTATCATTCACTTGTTGGCAGGAAACACCATCAGGGAGAAGAGGTTGATGGGCTTCTGGACAACCTGTAACACAAAAAAGAAAGTCAATATATGCATAGAAACTGAATGATCACCTACCTGTTACACACTTGCAGACAGATAGATAGGGAGTCACACACACAGTTGCACATGGACAGACCATTGTTCACCACGTCCACCATCAGGGAGGAAAGCGTCTTGGGGTCCTGAAAGGCTGTAACAAAAAAGAAAGTCAATATATGTATAGAAACTGAATGATCACCTACCTGTTACACACTTGCGGACAGATAGATAGGGAGTCACACACACAGTTGCACATGGACAATCCATTGTTCACCACGTCCACCATCAGAACGTAGGGGCTCAAGGGATCCTGAACCTGTAAGACAAAAAAAGAAAGTCAATACATGTACAGAAACTGAATGATCACTTGCCTGTTACAGAGCTGGAGCTGGAGAACGATTGACAGCGAGCCACACACAGTTGCAGATGATAATATATTTGTTGGCAGGACAAACCTTCAGGGAGAAGAGGTTGATGGGGTTCCAGGCAACCTGTAACACAAAAAAGAAAGTAAATACATGTATAGAACCTGAATGATCACCTACCTGTTACACACTTGCAGACAAATAGATAGGGAGTCACACACACAGTTGCACATGAACAGACAGTTTTTCACCACATCCAACATCAGAAGGTAGGGACTCAAGGGATCCTGAACCTGTAAGACAAAAAAAGAAAGTGAATACATGTAAAGAAACTGAATGATCACCTACCTGTTACACACTTGCAGACAAATAGATAGGGAGTCACACACAGTTGCACATGGACAGAGTTTTTCACCACATCCAACATAAGGGACGTAGAAGGTCTTGGGGTCCTGAAAGCCTGTAAGACAACAAAAAGGCAATACATGTACAGAAACTGAATGATCACTTACCTGTTAGAGAGTTGCAGACAGATAGTAAGTCACACACAGTTGCACATAGACAGGCCGTTTTTCGCCAGATCTACCATCAGAAAGTAAGGGCTCATGGGATTGTGAAAGCCTGTAAGACAAAAATTGAAAGTCAATACATTTATAGAACCTGAATGATCACTTATTATTCAGTTGTTGGTAGGAATGAATGATCACTCATCATTCACTTGTTGGCAGGAAACACCATCAGGGAGAAGAGGTTGATGGGCTTCTGGACAACCTGTAACACAAAAAAGAAAGTCAATATATGCATAGAAACTGAATGATCACCTACCTGTTACACACTTGCAGACAGATAGATAGGGAGTCACACACACAGTTGCACATGGACAGACCATTGTTCACCACGTCCACCATCAGGGAGGAAGAGGGTCTTGGGGTCCTGAAATGCTGTAACAAAAAAGAAAGTCAATATAGGTATTGAAACTGAATGATCACCTACCTGTTACACACTTGCAGACAGATAGATGGGGAGTCACACACACAGTTGCACATGGACAGACCGTTTTTTGCCACATCCACCATCAGGGAAGTAGAGGATCTTGGGGTCCTGAAAGCCTGGAAGACAACAAAAAGTCAATACATGTACAGAAGGGGAATGATCACTTACCTGCTATAGAGTTGCAGAACGCAGAAAAGTCGCAGAAAATACATTTGTTGGCAGAATACAACTTCAGGGAAAAGAGGTTGATTGGGTTCTGGACAACCTGTTACACAACAAAGAAAGTCAATACATGTATAGAAACTGAATGATCACCTACCTTTTATACACTTGCAGACAAATAAATAGGGAGTCACACTCACAGTTGCACATGGACAGACAGTTTTTCACCACATCCACCATCAGGGAGGTACAGGGTCTTGGGGTTCTGAAAGCCTGTAAGACAACAAAGAAAATCAATACATGTATAGAAACTGAATGATCACTTACCTGTAAGAGAGTTGCAGACAGATAGGGAGTCACACACAGTTGCACATGGACAGACCATCGTTCGCCACATCCACATCGCCACAAGTGAATGATCATTTATTCCTGCCAACAACTGAATGATAAGTGATCACTTATCATTCACTTGTTGGCAGGATACACCATCAGGGAGAAGAGGTTGATGGGATTCTGGACAACCTGTAACACAAAAAAGAAAGTCAATATATGTATAGAAACTGAATGATCACCTACCTGTTACACACTTGCAGACAGATAGATGGGGAGTCACACACACAGTTGCACATGGACAGACTGTTGTTTGCCCTATCCACCTTCAGAAGGTAGGGGCTCAAGGGATCCTGAACCTGAAAGACAAAAAAAGAAAGTCAATACATGTACAGAAACTGAATGATCACTTACCTGTTACATAGCTGGAGAACGATTGACAGCGAGCCACACACAGTTGCAGATGAAAATATATTTGTTGGCAGGACAAGCCTTCAGGGAGAAGAGATTGATGGGGTTCAGGGCAACCTACAACACAAAAAAGAAAGTCAATACATGTAAAGAAACGGAATGATCACTTACCTGTTACAGAGTTGCAGACAGATAGATAGGGAGTCCCATACACAGTTGCACATGCACAGGCCGATTTTCGCCAGATCTACCATCAGAAGGTAGGGGCTCATGGGATCGTGAAAGCCTGTAAGACAAAAAAAGAAAGTCAATACATGTATAGAAACTGAATGATCACCTACCTGTTACACACTAGCAGATAAATAAATAGGGAGTCACACTCACAGTTGCACATGGACAGACAGTTTTTCACCACATCCACCATCAGTGGGGTACAGGGTCTTGGGGTCCTGAAAGCCTGTAAGACAACAAAGAAAGTCAATACGTGTACAGAAACTGAATGATCACTTACCTGTTAAAGAGCTGGAGAACGATTGACAACAAGCCACACACAGTTGCAGATGAATATATATTTGTTGGCAGGATACACCTTCAGGGAGAAGAGGTTGATGGGGTTCCGGGCAACCTATAACACAAAAAAGAAAGTCAATACATGTAAAGAAACGGAATGATCACTTACCTGTTAGAGAGTTGCAGACAGACAGTAAGTCACACACAGTTGCACATGGACAGGCCGTTTTTCGCCAGATCTACCATCAGAAGGTACGGGCTCATTGGATCGTTAAATCCTGTAAGACAAAAAAAGAAAGTCAATACATGTATAGAAACTGAATGATCACCTACCTGTTACACACTTGCAGACAAACAGATAGGGAGTCACACACACACAGTTGCACATGGACAGACAGTTTTTCACCACATCCACCATCAGTGGGGTACAGGGTCTTGGGGTCCTGAAAACCTGTAAGACAACAAAGAAAGTCAATACATGTACAGAAACTGAATTATCACTTACCTGTTACAGAGTTGCAGAACGATTGACAGCAAGCCACACACAGTTAAAGATGAATATACGTTTCTTGGCAGGATACACCATCAGGGAGAAGAGGTTGATGGAGTTCCTGAAATCCTGTAAGACAACAAAGAGTCAATACATGTATAGAAACTGAATGGTCTCTTACCTGTTAGAGAGTTGCAGACAGATAGATGGGGAGTCACACACACAGTTGCACATAGACAGGCCGTTTTTTGCCAGATCTACCATCAGAAGGTAAGGGCTCATGGGATTGTGAGAAAGCCTGTAAGACAAAAAATGAAAGTCAATACATGTATAAAACCTGAATGATCACTTATTATTCAGTTGTTGGTAGGAATGAATGATCACTTATCATTCACTTGTTGGCAGGAAACACCATCAGGGAGAAGAGGTTGATGGGGTTCTGGACAACCTGTAACACAAAAAAGAAAGTCAAAATATGTACAGAAACTGAATGATCACCTACCTGTTACACACTTGCAGACAGATAGATATTGAGTCACACACACAGTTGCACATGGGCAGGCCGTCTTTCGCCAGATCTACCATCAGAAGGTAGGGGCTCAAGGGATCCTGAACATGTAAGACAAAAAAAGAAAGTGAATACATGTAAAGAAACTGAATGATCACCTACCTGTTACACACTTGCAGACAAATAGATAGGGAGTCACACACAGTTGCACATGGACAGATTTTTTCACCACATCCAACATAAGTGACGTAGAAGGTCTTGGGGTCCTGAAAGCCTGTAAGACAACAAAAAGGCAATACATGTACAGAAACTGAATGATCACTTACCTGTTAGAGAGTTGCAGACAGATAGTAAGTCACACACAGTTGCACATAGACAGGCCGTTTTTCGCCAGATCTACCATCAGAAGGTAAGGGCTCATGGGATTGTGAAAGCCTGTAAGACAAAAAATGAAAGTCAATACATGTATAGAACCTGAATGATCACTTATTATTCAGTTGTTGGTAGGAATGAATGATCACTTATCATTCACTTGTTGGCAGGAAACACCATCAGGGAGAAGAGGTTGATGGGCTTCTGGACAACCTGTAACACAAAAATGAAAGTCAATATATGCATAGAAACAGAATGAGCACCTACCTGTTACAGAGTTGCAGACAGATAGATAGGGAGTCACACACACACACACACAGTTGCACATGGACAGACCGTCGTTCGCCACATCCACCATCAGGGAGGTACAGGGTCTTGGGGTCCTGAAAAACTGTAAGACAACAAAGAAAGTCAATACATGTACAGAAACTGAATTATCACTTACCTGTTACAGAGTTGCAGAACGATTGACAGCAAGCCACACACAGTTAAAGATGAATATACGTTTCTTGGCAGGATACACCATCAGGGAGAAGAGGTTGATGGAGTTCCTGAAATCCTGTAAGACAACAAAGAGTCAATACATGTATAGAAACTGAATGGTCTCTTACCTGTTAGAGAGTTGCAGACAGAAAGTAAATCACACACAGTTGTACATGCACAGGCCGATTTTTGCCAGATCTACCATCAGAAGGTAGGGGCTCATGGGATCGTGAAAGCCTGCAAGACAAAAAAGAAAGTCTATACATGTATAGAAACTGAATGAACACCTACCTGTTACACACTTGCAGACAGATAGATAGGGAGTCACACACACAGTTGCACATGAACAGACAGTTTTTCACCACATCCAACATCAGGGACATAGAAGGTCTTGGGGTCCTGAAAGCCTGTAAGACAACAAAAAGGCAATACATGTACAGAAACTGAATGATCACTTACCTGTTAGAGAGTTGCAGACAGATGGTAAGTCACACACAGTTGCACATAGACAGGCCGTTTTTCGCCAGATCTACCATCAGAAGGTAAGGGCTCATGGGATTGTGAAAGCCTGTAAGACAAAAAAAGAAAGTCTATACATGTATAGAACCTGAATGATCACTTATTATTCAGTTGTTGGTAGGAATGAATGATCACTTATCATTCACTTGTTGGCAGGAAACACCATCAGGGAGAAGAGGTTGATGGGCTTCTGGACAACCTGTAACACAAAAATGAAAGTCAATATATGCATAGAAACTGAATGATCACCTACCTGTTACACACTTGCAGACAGATAGATAGGGAGTCACACACACAGTTGCAAATGGACAGACCATTGTTCACCACGTCCACCATCAGGGAGGAAGAGGGTCTTGGGGTCCTGAAATGCTGTAACAAAAAAGAAAGTCAATATAGGTATTGAAACTGAATGATCACCTACCTGTTACACACTTGCAGACAGATAGATGGGGAGTCACACACACAGTTGCACATGGACAGACCGTTGTTCGCCTTATCCACCATCAGAAGGTAGAGGCTATAGGGATCCTGAACCTGTAAGACAAAAAAAGAAAGTCAATACATGTATAGAAACTGAATGGTCTCTTACCTGTAGAGAGTTGCAGACAGATAGTAAGTCACACACAGTTGCACATGGACAGGCCGTCTTTCGCCAGATCTACCATCAGAAGGTAGGGGCTCAAGGGATCCTGAACCTGTAAGACAAAAAAAGAAAGTGAATACATGTAAAGAAACTGAATGATCACCTACCTGTTACACACTTGCAGATAAATAGATAGGGAGTCACACACACAGTTGCACATGAGCAGACAGTTTTTCACCACATCCAACATAAGGGACATAGAAGGTCTTGGGGTCCTGAAAGCCTGTAAGACAACAAAAAGGCAATACATGTACAGAAACTGAATGATCACTTACCTGTTAGAGAGTTGCAGACAGATAGTAAGTCACACACAGTTGCACATAGACAGGCCGTTTTTCGCCAGATCTACCATCAGAAGGTAAGGGCTCATGGGATTGTGAAAGCCTGTAAGACAAAAAATGAAAGTCAATACATGTATAGAACCTGAATGATCACTTATTATTCAGTTGTTGGTAGGAATGAATGATCACTTATCATTCACTTGTTGGCAGGAAACACCATCAGGGAGAAGAGGTTGATGGGCTTCTGGACAACCTGTAACACAAAAAAGAAAGTCAATATATGCATAGAAACTGAATGATCACCTACCTGTTACACACTTGCAGACAGATAGATAGGGAGTCACACACACAGTTGCACATGGACAGACCATTGTTCACCACGTCCACCATCAGGGAGGAAAGCGTCTTGGGGTCCTGAAAGGCTGTAACAAAAAAGAAAGTCAATATATGTATAGAAACTGAATGATCACCTACCTGTTACACACTTGCAGACAGATAGATAGGGAGTCACACACACAGTTGCACATGGACAATCCATTGTTCACCACGTCCACCATCAGAACGTAGGGGCTCAAGGGATCCTGAACCTGTAAGACAAAAAAAGAAAGTCAATACATGTACAGAAACTGAATGATCACTTGCCTGTTACAGAGCTGGAGCTGGAGAACGATTGACAGCGAGCCACACACAGTTGCAGATGATAATATATTTGTTGGCAGGACAAACCTTCAGGGAGAAGAGGTTGATGGGGTTCCAGGCAACCTGTAACACAAAAAAGAAAGTAAATACATGTATAGAAACTGAATGATCACCTACCTGTTACACACCTGCAGACAAATAGATAGGGAGTCACACACACAGTTGCACATGAACAGACAGTTTTTCACCACATCCAACATCAGAAGGTAGGGACTCAAGGGATCCTGAACCTGTAAGACAAAAAAAGAAAGTGAATACATGTAAAGAAACTGAATGATCACCTACCTGTTACACACTTGCAGACAAATAGATAGGGAGTCACACAAAGTTGCACATGGACAGAGTTTTTCACCACATCCAACATAAGGGACGTAGAAGGTCTTGGGGTCCTGAAAGCCTGTAAGACAACAAAAAGGCAATACATGTACAGAAACTGAATGATCACTTACCTGTTAGAGAGTTGCAGACAGATAGTAAGTCACACACAGTTGCACATAGACAGGCCGTTTTTCGCCAGATCTACCATCAGAAGGTAAGGGCTCATGGGATTGTGAAAGCCTGTAAGACAAAAAATGAAAGTCAATACATGTATAGAACCTGAATGATCACTTATTATTCAGTTGTTGGTAGGAATGAATGATCACTTATCATTCACTTGTTGGCAGGAAACACCATCAGGGAGAAGAGGTTGATGGGCTTCTGGACAACCTGTAACACAAAAAAGAAAGTCAATATATGCATAGAAACTGAATGATCACCTACCTGTTACACACTTGCAGACAGATAGATAGGGAGTCACACACACAGTTGCACATGGACAGACCATTGTTCACCACGTCCACCATCAGGGAGGAAAGCGTCTTGGGGTCCTGAAAGGCTGTAACAAAAAAGAAAGTCAATATATGTATAGAAACTGAATGATCACCTACCTGTTACACACTTGAAGACAGATAGATGGGGAGTCACACACACAGTTGCACATAAACAGGCCATTTTTCGCCAGATCTACCATCAGAAGGTAAGGGCTTATGGGATTGTGAAAGCCTGTAAGACAAAAAATGAAAGTCAATACATGTATAGAACCTGAATGATCACTTATTATTCAGTTGTTGATAGGAATGAATGATCACTTATCATTCACTCGTTGGCAGGATACACCATCAGGGAGAAGAGGTTGATGGGCTTCTGGACAACCTTTAACACAAAAAAGAAAGTCAATATATGTATAGAAACTGAATGATCACCTACCTGTTACACACTTGCGGACAGATAGATAGGGAGTCACACACACAGTTGCACATGGACAATCCATTGTTCACCACGTCCACCATCAGAACGTAGGGGCTCAAGGGATCCTGAACCTGTAAGACAAAAAAAGAAAGTCAATACATGTACAGAAACTGAATGATCACTTGCCTGTTACAGAGCTGGAGCTGGAGAACGATTGACAGCGAGCCACACACAGTTGCAGATGATAATATATTTGTTGGCAGGACAAACCTTCAGGGAGAAGAGGTTGATGGGGTTCCAGGCAACCTGTAACACAAAAAAGAAAGTAAATACATGTATAGAAACTGAATGATCACCTACCTGTTACACACTTGCAGACAAATAGATAGGGAGTCACACACACAGTTGCACATGAACAGACAGTTTTTCACCACATCCAACATCAGAAGGTAGGGACTCAAGGGATCCTGAACCTGTAAGACAAAAAAAGAAAGTGAATACATGTAAAGAAACTGAATGATCACCTACCTGTTACACACTTGCAGACAAATAGATAGGGAGTCACACACAGTTGCACATGGACAGAGTTTTTCACCACATCCAACATAAGGGACGTAGAAGGTCTTGGGGTCCTGAAAGCCTGTAAGACAACAAAAAGGCAATACATGTACAGAAACTGAATGATCACTTACCTGTTAGAGAGTTGCAGACAGATAGTAAGTCACACACAGTTGCACATAGACAGGCCGTTTTTCGCCAGATCTACCATCAGAAAGTAAGGGCTCATGGGATTGTGAAAGCCTGTAAGACAAAAATTGAAAGTCAATACATGTATAGAACCTGAATGATCACTTATTATTCAGTTGTTGGTAGGAATGAATGATCACTTATCATTCACTTGTTGGCAGGAAACACCATCAGGGAGAAGAGGTTGATGGGCTTCTGGACAACCTGTAACACAAAAAAGAAAGTCAATATATGTATAGAAACTGAATGATCACCTACCTGTTACACACTTGCAGACAGATAGATAGGGAGTCACACACACAGTTGCACATGGACAGACCATTGTTCACCACGTCCACCATCAGGGAGGAAGAGGGTCTTGGGGTCCTGAAATGCTGTAACAAAAAAGAAAGTCAATATAGGTATTGAAACTGAATGATCACCTACCTGTTACACACTTGCAGACAGATAGATGGGGAGTCACACACACAGTTGCACATGGACAGACCGTTTTTTGCCACATCCACCATCAGGGAAGTAGAGGATCTTGGGGTCCTGAAAGCCTGGAAGACAACAAAAAGTCAATACATGTACAGAAGGGGAATGATCACTTACCTGCTATAGAGTTGCAGAACGCAGAAAAGTCGCAGAAAATACATTTGTTGGCAGAATACAACTTCAGGGAAAAGAGGTTGATTGGGTTCTGGACAACCTGTTACACAACAAAGAAAGTCAATACATGTATAGAAACTGAATGATCACCTACCTTTTATACACTTGCAGACAAATAAATAGGGAGTCACACTCACAGTTGCACATGGACAGACAGTTTTTCACCACATCCACCATCAGGGAGGTACAGGGTCTTGGGGTTCTGAAAGCCTGTAAGACAACAAAGAAAATCAATACATGTATAGAAACTGAATGATCACTTACCTGTAAGAGAGTTGCAGACAGATAGGGAGTCACACACAGTTGCACATGGACAGACCATCGTTCGCCACATCCACATCGCCACAAGTGAATGATCATTTATTCCTGCCAACAACTGAATGATAAGTGATCACTTATCATTCACTTGTTGGCAGGATACACCATCAGGGAGAAGAGGTTGATGGGATTCTGGACAACCTGTAACACAAAAAAGAAAGTCAATATATGTATAGAAACTGAATGATCACCTACCTGTTACACACTTGCAGACAGATAGATGGGGAGTCACACACACAGTTGCACATGGACAGACTGTTGTTTGCCCTATCCACCTTCAGAAGGTAGGGGCTCAAGGGATCCTGAACCTGAAAGACAAAAAAAGAAAGTCAATACATGTACAGAAACTGAATGATCACTTACCTGTTACATAGCTGGAGAACGATTGACAGCGAGCCACACACAGTTGCAGATGAAAATATATTTGTTGGCAGGACAAGCCTTCAGGGAGAAGAGGTTGATGGGGTTCAGGGCAACCTACAACACAAAAAAGAAAGTCAATACATGTAAAGAAACGGAATGATCACTTACCTGTTACAGAGTTGCAGACAGATAGATAGGGAGTCCCATACACAGTTGCACATGCACAGGCCGATTTTCGCCAGATCTACCATCAGAAGGTAGGGGCTCATGGGATCGTGAAAGCCTGTAAGACAAAAAAAGAAAGTCAATACATGTACAGAAACTGAATGATCACTTACCTGTTACATAGCTGGAGAACGATTGACAGCGAGCCACACACAGTTGCAGATGAAAATATATTTGTTGGCAGGACAAGCCTTCAGGGAGAAGAGGTTGATGGGGTTCAGGGCAACCTACAACACAAAAAAGAAAGTCAATACATGTAAAGAAACGGAATGATCACTTACCTGTTACAGAGTTGCAGACAGATAGATAGGGAGTCCCATACACAGTTGCACATGCACAGGCCGATTTTCGCCAGATCTACCATCAGAAGGTAGGGGCTCATGGGATCGTGAAAGCCTGTAAGACAAAAAAAGAAAGTCAATACATGTATAGAAACTGAATGATCACCTACCTGTTACACACTAGCAGATAAATAAATAGGGAGTCACACTCACAGTTGCACATGGACAGACAGTTTTTCACCACATCCACCATCAGTGGGGTACAGGGTCTTGGGGTCCTGAAAACCTGTAAGACAACAAAGAAAGTCAATACGTGTACAGAAACTGAATGATCACTTACCTGTTAAAGAGCTGGAGAACGATTGACAACAAGCCACACACAGTTGCAGATGAATATATATTTGTTGGCAGGATACACCTTCAGGGAGAAGAGGCTGATGGGGTTCCGGGCAACCTATAACACAAAAAAGAAAGTCAATACATGTAAAGAAACGGAATGATCACTTACCTGTTAGAGAGTTGCAGACAGACAGTAAGTCACACACAGTTGCACATGGACAGGCCGTTTTTCACCAGATCTACCATCAGAAGGTACGGGCTCATGGGATCGTTAAAGCCTGTAAGACAAAAAAAGAAAGTCAATACATGTATAGAAACTGAATGATCACCTACCTGTTACACACTTGCAGACAAACAGATAGGGAGTCACACACACACAGTTGCACATGGACAGACAGTTTTTCACCACATCCACCATCAGTGGGGTACAGGGTCTTGGGGTCCTGAAAACCTGTAAGACAACAAAGAAAGTCAATACATGTACAGAAACTGAATTATCACTTACCTGTTACAGAGTTGCAGAACGATTGACAGCAAGCCACACACAGTTAAAGATGAATATACGTTTCTTGGCAGGATACACCATCAGGGAGAAGAGGTTGATGGAGTTCCTGAAATCCTGTAAGACAACAAAGAGTCAATACATGTATAGAAACTGAATGGTCTCTTACCTGTTAGAGAGTTGCAGACAGATAGTAAGTCACACACAGTTGTACATGCACAGGCCGATTTTTGCCAGATCTACCATCAGAAGGTAGGGGCTCATGGGATCGTGAAAGCCTGCAAGACAAAAAAGAAAGTCTATACATGTATAGAAACTGAATGAACACCTACCTGTTACACACTGGCAGACAGATAGATAGGGAGTCACACACACAGTTGCACATGAACAGACAGTTTTTCACCACATCCAACATCAGGGACATAGAAGGTCTTGGGGTCCTGAAAGCCTGTAAGACAACAAAAAGGCAATACATGTACAGAAACTGAATGATCACTTACCTGTTAGAGAGTTGCAGACAGATAGTAAGTCACACACAGTTGCACATAGACAGGCCGTTTTTCGCCAGATCTACCATCAGAAGGTAAGGGCTCATGGGATTGTGAAAGCCTGTAAGACAAAAAAAGAAAGTCTATACATGTATAGAACCTGAATGATCACTTATTATTCAGTTGTTGGTAGGAATGAATGATCACTTATCATTCACTTGTTGGCAGGAAACACCATCAGGGAGAAGAGGTTGATGGGCTTCTGGACAACCTGTAACACAAAAAAGAAAGTCAATATATGCATAGAAACTGAATGATCACCTACCTGTTACACACTTGCAGACAGATAGATAGGGAGTCACACACACAGTTGCACATGGACAGACCATTGTTCACCACGTCCACCATCAGGGAGGAAGAGGGTCTTGGGGTCCTGAAATGCTGTAACAAAAAAGAAAGTCAATATAGGTATTGAAACTGAAGGATCACCTACCTGTTACACACTTGCAGACAGATAGATGGGGAGTCACACACACAGTTGCACATGGACAGACCGTTGTTCGCCTTATCCACCATCAGAAGGTAGAGGCTATAGGGATCCTGAACCTGTAAGACAAAAAAAGAAAGTCAATACATGTATAGAAACTGAATGGTCTCTTACCTGTAGAGAGTTGCAGACAGATAGTAAGTCACACACAGTTGCACATGGACAGGCCATCTTTCGCCAGATCTACCGTCAGAAGGTAGGGGCTCAAGGGATCCTGAACCTGTAAGACAAAAAAAGAAAGTGAATACATGTAAAGAAACTGAATGATCACCTACCTGTTACACACTAGCAGATAAATAAATAGGGAGTCACACTCACAGTTGCACATGGACAGACAGTTTTTCACCACATCCACCATCAGTGGGGTACAGGGTCTTGGGGTCCTGAAAGCCTGTAAGACAACAAAGAAAGTCAATACGTGTACAGAAACTGAATGATCACTTACCTGTTAAAGAGCTGGAGAACGATTGACAACAAGCCACACACAGTTGCAGATGAATATATATTTGTTGGCAGGATACACCTTCAGGGAGAAGAGGTTGATGGGGTTCCGGGCAACCTATAACACAAAAAAGAAAGTCAATACATGTAAAGAAACGGAATGATCACTTACCTGTTAGAGAGTTGCAGACAGACAGTAAGTCACACACAGTTGCACATGGACAGGCCGTTTTTCGCCAGATCTACCATCAGAAGGTACGGGCTCATGGGATCGTTAAATCCTGTAAGACAAAAAAAGAAAGTCAATATATGTATAGAAACTGAATGATCACCTACCTGTTACACACTTGCAGACAAACAGATAGGGAGTCACACACACACAGTTGCACATGGACAGACAGTTTTTCACCACATCCACCATCAGTGGGGTACAGGGTCTTGGGGTCCTGAAAACCTGTAAGACAACAAAGAAAGTCAATACATGTACAGAAACTGAATTATCACTTACCTGTTACAGAGTTGCAGAACGATTGACAGCAAGCCACACACAGTTAAAGATGAATATACGTTTCTTGGCAGGATACACCATCAGGGAGAAGAGGTTGATGGAGTTCCTGAAATCCTGTAAGACAACAAAGAGTCAATACATGTATAGAAACTGAATGGTCTCTTACCTGTTAGAGAGTTGCAGACAGATAGTAAGTCACACACAGTTGTACATGCACAGGCCGATTTTTGCCAGATCTACCATCAGAAGGTAAGGGCTCATGGGATTGTGAAAGCCTGTAAGACAAAAAATGAAAGTCAATACATGTATAGAACCTGAATGATCACTTATTATTCAGTTGTTGGTAGGAATGAATGATCACTTATCATTCACTTGTTGGCAGGAAACACCATCAGGGAGAAGAGGTTGATGGGCTTCTGGACAACCTGTAACACAAAAAAGAAAGTCAATATATGCATAGAAACTGAATAATCACCTACCTTTTACACACTTGCAGACAGATAGATAGGGAGTCACACACACAGTTGCACATGGACAGACCATTGTTCACCACGTCCACCATCAGGGAGGAAGAGGGTCTTGGGGTCCTGAAATGCTGTAACAAAAAAGAAAGTCAATATAGGTATTGAAACTGAAGGATCACCTACCTGTTACACACTTGCAGACAGATAGATGGGGAGTCACACACACAGTTGCACATGGACAGACCGTTGTTCGCCTTATCCACCATCAGAAGGTAGAGGCTATAGGGATCCTGAACCTGTAAGACAAAAAAAGAAAGTCAATACATGTATAGAAACTGAATGGTCTCTTACCTGTAGAGAGTTGCAGACAGATAGTAAGTCACACACAGTTGCACATGGACAGGCCGTCTTTCGCCAGATCTACCATCAGAAGGTAGGGGCTCAAGGGATCCTGAACCTGTAAGACAAAAAAAGAAAGTGAATACATGTAAAGAAACTGAATGATCACCTACCTATTACACACTTGCAGACAAATAGATAGGGAGTCACACACACAGTTGCACATGAGCAGACAGTTTTTCACCACATCCAACATAAGGGACATAGAAGGTCTTGGGGTCCTGAAAGCCTGTAAGACAACAAAAAGGCAATACATGTACAGAAACTGAATGATCACTTACCTGTTAGAGAGTTGCAGACAGATAGATAGGGAGTCACACACACAGTTGCACATGGACAATCCATTGTTCACCACGTCCACCATCAGAACGTAGGGGCTCAAGGGATCCTGAACCTGTAAGACAAAAAAAGAAAGTCAATACATGTACAGAAACTGAATGATCACTTGCCTGTTACAGAGCTGGAGCTGGAGAACGATTGACAGCGAGCCACACACAGTTGCAGATGATAATATATTTGTTGGCAGGACAAACCTTCAGGGAGAAGAGGTTGATGGGGTTCCAGGCAACCTGTAACACAAAAAAGAAAGTAAATACATGTATAGAAACTGAATGATCACCTACCTGTTACACACTTGCAGACAAATAGATAGGGAGTCACACACACAGTTGCACATGAACAGACAGTTTTTCACCACATCCAACATCAGAAGGTAGGGACTCAAGGGATCCTGAACCTGTAAGACAAAAAAAGAAAGTGAATACATGTAAAGAAACTGAATGATCACCTACCTGTTACACACTTGCAGACAAATAGATAGGGAGTCACACACAGTTGCACATGGACAGAGTTTTTCACAACATCCAACATAAGGGACGTAGAAGGTCTTGGGGTGCTGAAAGCCTGTAAGACAACAAAAAGGCAATACATGTACAGAAACTGAATGATCACTTACCTGTTAGAGAGTTGCAGACAGATAGTAAGTCACACACAGTTGCACATAGACAGGCCGTTTTTCGCCAGATCTACCATCAGAAGGTAAGGGCTCATGGGATTGTGAAAGCCTGTAAGACAAAAATTGAAAGTCAATACATGTATAGAACCTGAATGATCACTTATTATTCAGTTGTTGGTAGGAATGAATGATCACTTATCATTCACTTGTTGGCAGGAAACACCATCAGGGAGAAGAGGTTGATGGGCTTCTGGACAACCTGTAACACAAAAAAGAAAGTCAATATATGCATAGAAACTGAATGATCACCTACCTGTTACACACTTGCAGACAGATAGATAGGGAGTCACACACACAGTTGCACATGGACAGACCATTGTTCACCACGTCCACCATCAGGGAGGAAGAGGGTCTTGGGGTCCTGAAATGCTGTAACAAAAAAGAAAGTCAATATAGGTATTGAAACTGAATGATCACCTACCTGTTACACACTTGCAGACAGATAGATGGGGAGTCACACACACAGTTGCACATGGACAGACCGTTTTTTGCCACATCCACCATCAGGGAAGTAGAGGATCTTGGGGTCCTGAAAGCCTGGAAGACAACAAAAAGTCAATACATGTACAGAAGGGGAATGATCACTTACCTGCTATAGAGTTGCAGAACGCAGAAAAGTCGCAGAAAATACATTTGTTGGCAGAATACAACTTCAGGGAAAAGAGGTTGATTGGGTTCTGGACAACCTGTTACACAACAAAGAAAGTCAATACATGTATAGAAACTGAATGATCACCTACCTTTTATACACTTGCAGACAAATAAATAGGGAGTCACACTCACAGTTGCACATGGACAGACAGTTTTTCACCACATCCACCATCAGGGAGGTACAGGGTCTTGGGGTTCTGAAAGCCTGTAAGACAACAAAGAAAATCAATACATGTATAGAAACTGAATGATCACTTACCTGTAAGAGAGTTGCAGACAGATAGGGAGTCACACACAGTTGCACATGGACAGACCATCGTTCGCCACATCCACATCGCCACAAGTGAATGATCATTTATTCCTGCCAACAACTGAATGATAAGTGATCACTTATCATTCACTTGTTGGCAGGATACACCATCAGGGAGAAGAGGTTGATGGGATTCTGGACAACCTGTAACACAAAAAAGAAAGTCAATATATGTATAGAAACTGAATGATCACCTACCTGTTACACACTTGCAGACAGATAGATGGGGAGTCACACACACAGTTGCACATGGACAGACTGTTGTTTGCCCTATCCACCTTCAGAAGGTAGGGGCTCAAGGGATCCTGAACCTGAAAGACAAAAAAAGAAAGTCAATACATGTACAGAAACTGAATGATCACTTACCTGTTACATAGCTGGAGAACGATTGACAGCGAGCCACACACAGTTGCAGATGAAAATATATTTGTTGGTAGGACAAGCCTTCAGGGAGAAGAGGTTGATGGGGTTCAGGGCAACCTACAACACAAAAAAGAAAGTCAATACATGTAAAGAAACGGAATGATCACTTACCTGTTACAGAGTTGCAGACAGATAGATAGGGAGTCCCATACACAGTTGCACATGCACAGGCCGATTTTCGCCAGATCTACCATCAGAAGGTAGGGGCTCATGGGATCGTGAAAGCCTGTAAGACAAAAAAAGAAAGTCAATACATGTATAGAAACTGAATGATCACCTACCTGTTACACACTAGCAGATAAATAAATAGGGAGTCACACTCACAGTTGCACATGGACAGACAGTTTTTCACCACATCCACCATCAGTGGGGTACAGGGTCTTGGGGTCCTGAAAGCCTGTAAGACAACAAAGAAAGTCAATACGTGTACAGAAACTGAATGATCACTTACCTGTTAAAGAGCTGGAGAACGATTGACAACAAGCCACACACAGTTGCAGATGAATATATATTTGTTGGCAGGATACACCTTCAGGGAGAAGAGGCTGATGGGGTTCCGGGCAACCTATAACACAAAAAAGAAAGTCAATACATGTAAAGAAACGGAATGATCACTTACCTGTTAGAGAGTTGCAGACAGACAGTAAGTCACACACAGTTGCACATGGACAGGCCATTTTTCGCCAGATCTACCATCAGAAGGTACGGGCTCATGGGATCGTTAAAGCCTGTAAGACAAAAAAAGAAAGTCAATACATGTATAGAAACTGAATGATCACCTACCTGTTACACACTTGCAGACAAACAGATAGGGAGTCACACACACACAGTTGCACATGGACAGACAGTTTTTCACCACATCCACCATCAGTGGGGTACAGGGTCTTGGGGTCCTGAAAACCTGTAAGACAACAAAGAAAGTCAATACATGTACAGAAACTGAATTATCACTTACCTGTTACAGAGTTGCAGAACGATTGACAGCAAGCCACACACAGTTAAAGATGAATATACGTTTCTTGGCAGGATACACCATCAGGGAGAAGAGGTTGATGGAGTTCCTGAAATCCTGTAAGACAACAAAGAGTCAATACATGTATAGAAACTGAATGGTCTCTTACCTGTTAGAGAGTTGCAGACAGATAGTAAGTCACACACAGTTGTACATGCACAGGCCGATTTTTGCCAGATCTACCATCAGAAGGTAGGGGCTCATGGGATCGTGAAAGCCTGCAAGACAAAAAAGAAAGTCTATACATGTATAGAAACTGAATGAACACCTACCTGTTACACACTGGCAGACAGATAGATAGGGAGTCACACACACAGTTGCACATGAACAGACAGTTTTTCACCACATCCAACATCAGGGACATAGAAGGTCTTGGGGTCCTGAAAGCCTGTAAGACAACAAAAAGGCAATACATGTACAGAAACTGAATGATCACTTACCTGTTAGAGAGTTGCAGACAGATAGTAAGTCACACACAGTTGCACATAGACAGGCCGTTTTTCGCCAGATCTACCATCAGAAGGTAAGGGCTCATGGGATTGTGAAAGCCTGTAAGACAAAAAAAGAAAGTCTATACATGTATAGAACATGAATGATCACTTATTATTCAGTTGTTGGTAGGAATGAATGATCACTTATCATTCACTTGTTGGCAGGAAACACCATCAGGGAGAAGAGGTTGATGGGCTTCTGGACAACCTGTAACACAAAAAAGAAAGTCAATATATGCATAGAAACTGAATGATCACCTACCTGTTACACACTTGCAGACAGATAGATAGGGAGTCACACACACAGTTGCACATGGACAGACCATTGTTCACCACGTCCACCATCAGGGAGGAAGAGGGTCTTGGGGTCCTGAAATGCTGTAACAAAAAAGAAAGTCAATATAGGTATTGAAACTGAATGATCACCTACCTGTTACACACTTGCAGACAGATAGATGGGGAGTCACACACACAGTTGCACATGGACAGACCGTTGTTCGCCTTATCCACCATCAGAAGGTAGAGGCTATAGGGATCCTGAACCTGTAAGACAAAAAAAGAAAGTCAATACATGTATAGAAACTGAATGGTCTCTTACCTGTAGAGAGTTGCAGACAGATAGTAAGTCACACACAGTTGCACATGGACAGGCCATCTTTCGCCAGATCTACCGTCAGAAGGTAGGGGCTCAAGGGATCCTGAACCTGTAAGACAAAAAAAGAAAGTGAATACATGTAAAGAAACTGAATGATCACCTACCTGTTACACACTAGCAGATAAATAAATAGGGAGTCACACTCACAGTTGCACATGGACAGACAGTTTTTCACCACATCCACCATCAGTGGGGTACAGGGTCTTGGGGTCCTGAAAGCCTGTAAGACAACAAAGAAAGTCAATACGTGTACAGAAACTGAATGATCACTTACCTGTTAAAGAGCTGGAGAACGATTGACAACAAGCCACACACAGTTGCAGATGAATATATATTTGTTGGCAGGATACACCTTCAGGGAGAAGAGGTTGATGGGGTTCCGGGCAACCTATAACACAAAAAAGAAAGTCAATACATGTAAAGAAACGGAATGATC
This sequence comes from Salminus brasiliensis, assembly GCF_030463535.1. NCBI lineage: Eukaryota > Metazoa > Chordata > Actinopteri > Characiformes > Bryconidae > Salminus > Salminus brasiliensis. The sequence goes on along the minus strand of NC_132902.1, from coordinate 10,645,855 downwards.
ACTTACCTGTTAGAGAGTTGCAGACAGACAGTAAGTCACACACAGTTGCACATGGACAGGCCGTTTTTCGCCAGATCTACCATCAGAAGGTACGGGCTCATGGGATCGTTAAATCCTGTAAGACAAAAAAAGAAAGTCAATACATGTATAGAAACTGAATGATCACCTACCTGTTACACACTTGCAGACAAACAGATAGGGAGTCACACACACACAGTTGCACATGGACAGACAGTTTTTCACCACATCCACCATCAGTGGGGTACAGGGTCTTGGGGTCCTGAAAACCTGTAAGACAACAAAGAAAGTCAATACATGTACAGAAACTGAATTATCACTTACCTGTTACAGAGTTGCAGAACGATTGACAGCAAGCCACACACAGTTAAAGATGAATATACGTTTCTTGGCAGGATACACCATCAGGGAGAAGAGGTTGATGGAGTTCCTGAAATCCTGTAAGACAACAAAGAGTCAATACATGTATAGAAACTGAATGGTCTCTTACCTGTTAGAGAGTTGCAGACAGATAGTAAGTCACACACAGTTGTACATGCACAGGCCGATTTTTGCCAGATCTACCATCAGAAGGTAGGGGCTCATGGGATCGTGAAAGCCTGCAAGACAAAAAAGAAAGTCTATACATGTATAGAAACTGAATGAACACCTACCTGTTACACACTGGCAGACAGATAGATAGGGAGTCACACACACAGTTGCACATGAACAGACAGTTTTTCACCACATCCAACATCAGGGACATAGAAGGTCTTGGGGTCCTGAAAGCCTGTAAGACAACAAAAAGGCAATACATGTACAGAAACTGAATGATCACTTACCTGTTAGAGAGTTGCAGACAGATAGTAAGTCACACACAGTTGCACATAGACAGGCCGTTTTTCGCCAGATCTACCATCAGAAGGTAAGGGCTCATGGGATTGTGAAAGCCTGTAAGACAAAAAAAGAAAGTCTATACATGTATAGAACCTGAATGATCACTTATTATTCAGTTGTTGGTAGGAATGAATGATCACTTATCATTCACTTGTTGGCAGGAAACACCATCAGGGAGAAGAGGTTGATGGGCTTCTGGACAACCTGTAACACAAAAAAGAAAGTCAATATATGCATAGAAACTGAATGATCACCTACCTGTTACACACTTGCAGACAGATAGATAGGGAGTCACACACACAGTTGCACATGGACAGACCATTGTTCACCACGTCCACCATCAGGGAGGAAGAGGGTCTTGGGGTCCTGAAATGCTGTAACAAAAAAGAAAGTCAATATAGGTATTGAAACTGAATGATCACCTACCTGTTACACACTTGCAGACAGATAGATGGGGAGTCACACACACAGTTGCACATGGACAGACCGTTGTTCGCCTTATCCACCATCAGAAGGTAGAGGCTATAGGGATCCTGAACCTGTAAGACAAAAAAAGAAAGTCAATACATGTATAGAAACTGAATGGTCTCTTACCTGTAGAGAGTTGCAGACAGATAGTAAGTCACACACAGTTGCACATGGACAGGCCATCTTTCGCCAGATCTACCGTCAGAAGGTAGGGGCTCAAGGGATCCTGAACCTGTAAGACAAAAAAAGAAAGTGAATACATGTAAAGAAACTGAATGATCACCTACCTGTTACACACTAGCAGATAAATAAATAGGGAGTCACACTCACAGTTGCACATGGACAGACAGTTTTTCACCACATCCACCATCAGTGGGGTACAGGGTCTTGGGGTCCTGAAAGCCTGTAAGACAACAAAGAAAGTCAATACGTGTACAGAAACTGAATGATCACTTACCTGTTAAAGAGCTGGAGAACGATTGACAACAAGCCACACACAGTTGCAGATGAATATATATTTGTTGGCAGGATACACCTTCAGGGAGAAGAGGTTGATGGGGTTCCGGGCAACCTATAACACAAAAAAGAAAGTCAATACATGTAAAGAAACGGAATGATCACTTACCTGTTAGAGAGTTGCAGACAGACAGTAAGTCACACACAGTTGCACATGGACAGGCCGTTTTTCGCCAGATCTACCATCAGAAGGTACGGGCTCATGGGATCGTTAAATCCTGTAAGACAAAAAAAGAAAGTCAATACATGTATAGAAACTGAATGATCACCTACCTGTTACACACTTGCAGACAAACAGATAGGGAGTCACACACACACAGTTGCACATGGACAGACAGTTTTTCACCACATCCACCATCAGTGGGGTACAGGGTCTTGGGGTCCTGAAAACCTGTAAGACAACAAAGAAAGTCAATACATGTACAGAAACTGAATTATCACTTACCTGTTACAGAGTTGCAGAACGATTGACAGCAAGCCACACACAGTTAAAGATGAATATACGTTTCTTGGCAGGATACACCATCAGGGAGAAGAGGTTGATGGAGTTCCTGAAATCCTGTAAGACAACAAAGAGTCAATACATGTATAGAAACTGAATGGTCTCTTACCTGTTAGAGAGTTGCAGACAGATAGTAAGTCACACACAGTTGTACATGCACAGGCCGTTTTTCGCCAGATCTACCATCAGAAGGTAAGGGCTCATGGGATTGTGAAAGCCTGTAAGACAAAAAATGAAAGTCAATACATGTATAGAACCTGAATGATCACTTATTATTCAGTTGTTGGTAGGAATAAATGATTACTTATCATTCACTTGTTGGCAGGAAACACCATCAGGGAGAAGAGGTTGATGGGGTTCTGGACAACCTGTAACACAAAAAAGAAAGTCAATATATGTATAGAAACTGAATGATTACCTACCTGTTACACACTTGCAGACAGATAGATAGAAAGTCACACACACAGTTGCACATGGGCAGACCATTGTTCACCACGTCCACCATCAGGGAGGAAGAGGGTCTTGGGGTCCTGAAATGCTGTAACAAAAAAGAAAGTCAATATATGTATAGAAACTGAATGATCACCTACCTGTTACACACTTGCAGACAGATAGATGGGGAGTCACACACACAGTTGCACATGGACAGACCGTCGTTCGCCTTATCCACCATCAGAAGGTAGGGGCTCAAGGGATCCTGAACCTGTAAGACAAAAAAAGAAAGTCAATACATGTATAGAAACTGAATGATCACTTACCTGTTACAGAGCTGGAGCTGGAGAAAGATTGACAGCGAGCCACACACAGTTGCAGATGAAAATATATTTGTTGGCAGGACAAACCTTTAGGGAGAAGAGGTTGATGGGGTTCCGGGCAACCTGTAACACAAAAAAGAAAGTAAATACATGTATAAAAACTGAATGATCACTTTCCTATTACAGAGTTGCAGACAGATAGTAAGTCACACACAGTTGTACATGCACAGGCCGATTTTCGCCACATCCACCATCAGAAGGTAGTGGCTCAAGGGATCCTGAACGTGTAACACAAAAAAAGAAAGTCAATACATGTACAGAAACTGAATGATCACCTACCTGTTACACACTTGCAGACAAATAGATAGGGAGACACACACACAGTTGCACATGGACAGACAGTTTTTCACCACATCCACCATCACGGAGGTAGAGGGTCTTGGGGTCCTGAAAGCCTGTAAGACAACAAAAAGTCAACATATGTACAGAAACTGAATGATCACTTACCTGTTACAGAGCTGGAGAACGATTGACAGCGAGCCACACACAGTTGCAGATGAAAATATATTTGTTGGCAGGATAAACCTTCAGGGAGAAGAGGTTGATGGGGTTCCGGACAACCTATAACACAAAAATGAAAGTCAATACATGTATAGAAACTGAATGATCACTTTCATATTACAGAGTTGCAGACAGATAGCAAGTCACACACAGGTGCACATGGACAGGCCTTTTTTCACCAGATCCAACATCAGAAGGTAAGGCTCATGGGATCGTGAAAGCCTGAAAGACAAAAAAAAAAGTCAATACATGTATAGAACCTCAATGATCACTTACCTGTTACACACTTGCAGACAGATAGATAGGGAGTCACACACACAGTTGCATGTGGACAGTCCGTCGTTCGCCTTATCCACCATCAGAAGGTAGGGGCTCAAGGGATCCTGAACCTGTAACACAAAAAAGAAAGTCAATATATGTATAGAAACTGAATGATCACCTACCTGTTACAGAGCTGGAGCTGGAGAACGATTGAAAGCGAGCCACACACAGTTGCAGATGAAAATATATTTGTTGGCAGGACAAACCTTCAGGGAGAAGAGGTTGATGGGGTTCCGGGCAACCTGTAACACAAAAAAGAAAGTAAATACATGTATAGAAACTGAATGATCACTTTCCTATTACAGAGTTGCAGACAGATAGTAAGTCACATATAGTTGCACATGGACAGGCTGTTTTTTGCCACTTCCACCATCAGGGAAGTAGAGGATCTTGGGGTCCTGAAAGCCTGGAAGACAACAAAAAGTCAATACATGTACAGAAGGGGAATGATCACTTACCTGCTATAGAGTTGCAGAACGACAGACAGCGAGCCACACACAGTTACAAATGAAAATACATTTGTTGGCAGAATACAACTTCAGGGAAAAGAGGTTGATGGGGTTCTGGACAACCTGTAACACAACAAAGAAAGTCAATACATGTATAGAAACTGAATGATCACCTACCTGTTACACACTTGCAGACAGATAGATGGGGAGTCACACACACAGTTGCACATGGACAGACTGTTGTTCGCCCTATCCACCTTCAGAAGGTAGGGGCTCAAGGGATCCTGAACCTGAAAGACAAAAAAAGAAAGTCAATACATGTACAGAAACTGAATGATCACTTACCTGTTACATAGCTGGAGAACGATTGACAGCGAGCCACACACAGTTGCAGATGAAAATATATTTGTTGGCAGGACAAGCCTTCAGGGAGAAGAGGTTGATGGGGTTCAGGGCAACCTACAACACAAAAAAGAAAGTCAATACATGTAAAGAAACTGAATGATCACTTACCTGTTACAGAGTTGCAGACAGATAGATAGGGAGTCCCATACACAGTTGCACATGCACAGGCCGATTTTCACCAGATCTACCATCAGAAGGTAGGGGCTCATGGGATCGTGAAAGCCTGTAAGACAAAAAAAGAAAGTCAATACATGTATAGAAACTGAATGATCACCTACCTGTTACACACTTGCAGATAAATAAATAGGGAGTCACACTCACAGTTGCACATGGACAGACAGTTTTTCACCACATCCACCATCAGTGGGGTACAGGGTCTTGGGGTCCTGAAAGCCTGTAAGGCAACAAAGAAAGTCAATACATGTACAGAAACTGAATGATCACTTACCTGTTAAAGAGCTGGAGAACGATTGACAACAAGCCGCACACAGTTGCAGATGAAAATATATTTGTTGGCAGGATACACCTTCAGGGAGAAGAGGTTGATGGGGTTCTGGGCAACGTATAACACAAAAAAGAAAGTCAATACATGTAAAGAAACGGAATGATCACTTACCTGTTACAGAGTTGCAGACAGATAGATAGGGAGTCCCAAACACAGTTGCACATAGACAGACCGTTTTTTGCAAAATCCACCATCAGAACGTAGGGGCTCATGGCATCCTGAAAGCCTGTAAGACAAAAAAAGAAAGTCAATACATGTACACAAACTGAATGATCACTTACCTGTTACAGAGCTGGAGAACGATTGACAGCAAGCCACACACAGTTGCAGATGAAAATATATTTGTTGTCAGGATACACCATTAGGGAGAAGAGGTTGATGTGGTTCCGGACAACCTGTAACACAAAAAAGAAAGTCAAAACATGTATAGAAACTGAATGATCACTTACCTGTTAGAGAGTTGCAGACAGATAGTAAGTCACACACAGTTGCACATGGACAGGCCGTTTTTCGCCAGATCTACCATCAGAAGGTACGGGCTCATGGGATCGTGAAAGCCTGTACGACAAAAAAGAAAGTCAATACATGTATAGAAACTGAATGATCACTTATCATTCAGTTGTTGGCAGGATACACCATCAGGGCGAAGAGGTTGATGGGGTTCTGGACAACCTGTAACACAAAAAAGAAAGTCAATACATGTATAGAAACTGAATGATCATTTACCTCTTATACACTGTCATACAAATAATCAATCAAATACAGTTGCAGATGGAAAGAGCCTTCTTGGCCGGGTTTGAACAAGTTGAAGTTTTTTGAGGTTCCTGCTGGAACACCCTGACAAAAGTGTGTTGCAATAATATAACCATGAGGTTAAGTGTGTACTAGCTTTTCTGCATCCTGTAGAGATAAGAAATTTCTTAGTTGAATCAAATGAGACACCAAGATTTGTAGCTGCCGGACCTGGAATAATGGAAAAAACAGCCAAGTCTAACATTTACCCTGAGTTTGCTTCTAGTGAGAACCTCTGTTTCACATCTCTCAGCTTCTTCACCTCTTGTTACCTTTATTACTTTTTACTTTTTAATTTTTGTAATTTATCCCCTATCCTATTCATTGTTTTGTGTAATTTTCCTTTAGTTTAATACTGTAAATAATCTGTGTTCTGTGTTTTTGTTACTTGTCATAGGTGTTGCTCTCACCATGACAAATTCCATGTATGTGTAACATACTTGGTGAAATAAAGAGATTCTGATTCTGATTCTGTTTTGTTACTGTTAAGGAGAATGGGCATCCAGAGTACATCATTCACACGGTAACTCTAGATTAAAGAAAATTGAGGACTATCAGGTTTGGCTGATATATAGAGCTGCGTCATCTGCATCTGAAAGTTAACATCCTGTGTGCTCTATTTAAGGGCATCTATTATTTACATTATTTCCACAATGCTTATGTGTGATTTAAAAATACAGACTGATCGGGTTTGTTTAGATATGATTTGAACCACAATAGGCTGTTCCTGTGATTCCAACCATGTTCTCTAATCTTTCTAAAAGAATAGTGTTATATATAGTGTCAAAGGCTAAACTGATCAAGGCTACGTAGCCTTACTCGCCCTCAGAGGCAAGAAAGAGATTGTTTGTAATCTTCACTTGGGCTGTCTGAATCCAGTTGTTGAGCCATAGCATTTTCTAATATCCTAGACAGAAATGTCGAGCTTGAGATGGGTCTGTAATTGACAGTACACTAGGATCAAGATTTTGTTTCTTCATCAACGGTTTTATAACTGCAAATTTAAGGTGTATTTGGGTACATGGCCTTAAGTAAGGGATGAATTTACTATTGTTAAAAGAGCTCTGATTATAATTGGGAGTAATTCTGTCAGTATTTTAGAGGGAATCGGGTCGAGTGTACAGGTTGTAAAATTTACAGAGGAAATAACTTTTCGTTAGTTCTGGCTGTGGAAGTGGGTAGAAGACTTCCTGTTCTACAATTTATTTATGTTCTACATCAGCTACACCAGGTCACAGCCATGTTTGATTTAATAAGGAGTGTTGGATTTGTTGTCAAATGTTTTCTATTTTATTATTAAAATGGTCCATAAAAATATTACTGGTTAAGGTAGTAGGGATCTGGGTTTGAGAATTTGCCTGACTTACCTGACTTAGTTTGTATATTTAACAGTGCAAATTTAATTTTTGAAAGTTACTGGTACTGGTAAGAATTAATACATATGCTTCCTTTTTTCACCTAAGATTGCTAAAACCAATTTTCTCTTGTCTATGCTCGATACTGCAGGGTTTGTTTGAAATGTGAGCAAGTGATACTAATATTACTTTTTTAATACTAGCAGAGAACGGGCAGAACAAATGGTCTGAATAGAGTAAATCATCACTTACCTGACAGATCTCAGGCAGCACAGGTGTAGCCTTTCTCGGTGGTAGAGGACCGAATGTCAAACCTGCAGTCAGCAGTGGAGCGTGAAGAGTCAGCTGAACGGCTTGCTTCCTCAATCCTGGCGTCTGTTTACTTTCAAACGGTGTCTGGAATTTAGTGTACTAGAGGTCGTCCAGGCCAAAGGTACCGCAGCATAACCTTTTGGGCCCGCTATTTAATAAAGTCTTACAATAAAATCTGTCAATAATAGGTGCCTTCTTCACACTTTTCCACATCTGTTGAAGAAAAATCATTAACTTGTTTATAGTAAATGCAGTGTCTTGTCTGCTAATGTTACTAAACATGTATACATCCTTCTGTATTTAAAAGTAAAAATTAATTAGAACATTTTTGTGTATGATGTAAGCTAATTACAAATAATGCTAATGATAGTGGGTACGATACACACACAGTACAGCATACGGAATGATGAAGCATCTGGTGCTAAGGTGGTGGTATGGGGGCCCCAAATGAAAATCTTCTTAAGGCCCCATAAAGTCTTGGGCTGGCCCTGTTCATGCTGAAGCTCCCAGGGCCTCTGCATGGCCACCATATTCCTCAAAAGTAAACACAGAATTTAGTTAGTAAAGCAAATTAATGTAAAGTAAGATACATAGCAGACAGCACAAGGATTAAAACTATGATAAAAGCCAAAGCTAATATTAAAGAATATAAAACAAATGACTAGGAGGGAGTCACGTGAGATCGACAAGCAGTATGGCTGCTTGTTAGAAGTTGTCCTAATCTGCATATTTCTCCTTTTCAGCTATTTGTCTGTTACGTATTTCATTATCAACCTTTCTACTGTTCGAAACCATTCATCTATAAGAACATGTCTTCATCTTCAAAAAATTTTAACCGAACCAGGTGATGCTAGCCCGAAGTGCGACAGAATGCTAATTTGAAAAACATCCTTGCCGAAGTGAGTAGAATTAAGGATTAATGACTAAGGAGACTACAACAGAAATGAAAAATGCGGTCAACGACATGCAGGGGCGACGAGCAGAGACAGAAGGGCGAATCTCCGACTAGGAAGACGCCACTCAACAACTGGTGAAAGGCCGCAAGCTGCATGGCAGGCGCATAGATACTCTGTGGAGCCATGAGGAAGATGTGGAAAATAGGAGCCACCACAGATTGTTGGTCTTAAAAGAGGGCATTGAAGGGGAGAACTTGATTGTATGCATTAAAAAGATACTGTCAGAGGGCCTGCACATGCACATTAACAACAAATTCTCAGAGATTGATCCTGATAAAGTTTCTGCGTTCAACCGTGAGAGATAATGTCTTAAAAGCTGCGAGGGAGAAAGGAGGTGTAGTGTGGAGTGGAAGCAACATTTCCTTGTTTCCATACATCATGAAGAAGCTGGCCGAGAGGAGGAAAACTTTCTCATTGGCGAAACAGCTGCTGCGTGACAAGAAAGTGAGGTTTCGTTTAGCCTTTCCTGCAGCGCTCCAGTTTGCGTGGAAGGAGAGAAACAAAGTTTGACATTGCAACAGAAGCTGTCAAGTTCATCGAGAAGCAAGTTACTGATGGAGAATAAACTATAAAACATCCACTAGCACCTAGTATAACCTAGTAGATGTCTCAGACATTCCACTGACCTAAGTTAAGTTCTCTCCTTTTTTTTCCCTCTTTGTTGTTAGTTTTGTGGACATGAATTTAACAAGAAGAGAATCCTCAGCTAGCTGCTGGAGACATTTTTTCTGTTCATGTTCTTTCCTCTGCTGTGGAGAAAAGTTTTCTGTTGGCCTGTTTGGCTATGTTGGTTCATTTTAGAATTATAGGTATCCTAATAGTGTTCAGTGGTACAAAAGCAGTAGCCTATATTTTGAAATTAGGAAGGTCAGATGGCATGGGACGATTGCTATGCCAATCTTTTATTTCAGTTTTGTTATCCTATCATATGAATGGCAAATAGTGCTTATGTTAAGATAGTTTCCTGGAATATGAATGGTTCTTATGGAGTTCTTATTTTGGTCCATAGGAGGTTGAACTTTTCTTTGCTGAAAGAGTATAAGGATAGTAAAGGTATTTATTTAGGGAGTTATTTTTATAGAAGCCAATATAAATGGGGGGGGGGGGGGGGGGGGGGTAAATAACACTATGCAATATCTATGCTCCGAACAAGGAGGATCCATCTTTCTTTCATGGAGTTAATATATTGGGAAATGCCCAAGGACAAATGCTTTTGGCAGGACTTCAATCGGGTCTTAGATGCGATATTAGATAAAAGTAAATAATCAGGTACCTCAACGCCGAAGAATAGAGCTGCCATTCACATGCTGATGGCAGACAATGACCTGATTGATGTTCGGAGATCAATCCTAGAAACCAGGAATACACATTTTACTACCACTGCCATAATTCCTACCCAATAATTTTTTTAATCCTAACCCAACTTTATTTTGATCTCTCAGAATCTAACCAATACTATCATTGATAGCACTATCAATGCTATTTCCCTGTCGGACCATGCACCTGTTGAGCTTTGTGTGAATATACATTCAGACAGGCTTAGAAAAGGTAGATGGAGAATGATCACATCTACACTACAGGAGTTATTTTCTAAAGAACTTGCAGAGAACCTATCATGTTTTAATTTAAGTGGCACAGACAGCGTAGCATTGGTTTGGGAGGCATCTAAAGCGTACACTGGGGTAAAAGGATTGCACAGACTTCAAAAAGGGAAAAATTGCTCAATGACTGTATTAAAACATAGGCAGCAGAACTAAATAGCATGGAAAAAGAGTTGGCCAGAAATTACTCTGAAAGCTTATTTAAAAACATTTGTAAATGTTTCGAATTCAGGACATTTTCAATAAAAAAAAACCCAGAATATGCTATGTTCAGACTTAAAACACAACTATGAGTCAGGAGAAAAAACTGGCAGACTTTTGGCCAGACAGTTAAAAGAACAATGCTCTGTCCACATCATTCCAGCAATAAGAGCAGGGGGTTCTCTTATAACATCTTCTAAGGGTATTAATGATGTCTTTAAAGAATTTTATGAGAACCTGTATAGATCATCTGGTGCTTTACTAGAGCTATTAGCCCAAGGTTTTTTTTCTCAAACATAAATCTTCCAAATTGATCTTCTGATCAAGCATCTATTCTTGATGCACCAATAACCCAAGAAGAGGTTAAAACTGGCATGAAAACAGGGAAACCACCAGGAACAAATGGGTTTCCGGTGGAGTACTATAAAGAATAAATAGATATAATTACTCCAATACTGACAAATGTGTTTCAGGAGGCTTTTCAAAGAGGCTCACTTCCACCTCTTCCATCTCTTAAAAAACACTCCTCACTCTGATACCTAAAAAAGGAAGAGATCATATGGCTCCGGCTAACTTCAGACCAATCAGCCTCATCATTGTATATAGTGAGATACTGGCTAAGGTACTGACCTTCAGATTGGAAACAATCTTACCACACATTATACATTCAGACCAAGTAGGCTTTATAAAGCGTAGGTCCTCCACTGATAATTTGAGAAGGCTCATGCACTTAATGTGGTTAAATGCCTCCTAGTCAATGCGAAATGCCAGTGGCCACTGTATCGCTTGAAGCTCAAAAGGCCTTCGATAGGGTCGAGTGGGACTTCTTACACTCGGCCCTGTTGAGGTTTGGTTTTGGTTCTGCTTTTGCTAAATGGATAAAAAAAATATTTGTCAAAACTGATGCTTTAGGGTTGCTGTATGTCACAGTGGCCATAAGAGCGAACCCTGTCATCAAAAGGAACCCAGTCACTATGCACTCTCAAGAGGTCTGGGCAAATGTTCTTAAATTGCACAGGATTTCCCAATACAAACAACATTATGCATCACTCTGGTTCAACCCAGAGGTGAAGATTAGGCAGCAGAAAGTGTTTTGGAAAGACCAAGGTATACACACTGTGAATGATCTCTATAAAGAGGGGACATTTATGTAATTTACTGAACTTGTTCAACAGTAAATGCTATGCGAAAAAGGTGATTTCTGGAAATATTTACAAATTAGACATTGCTTATTTAGAAAGCCTTGGTAAGTAAGACCAGCCAACCCAATGGTTAACTAGCTAGATAACTCTGTTAATCATAAGGCATCAATATTTTATAAAAACTCAATTTCTTTAATTAGCAGTGTATGTGATCAATTAAGAATAATTTGGCAGAGACATATTAAGTGTGAAATGAATAGGGATACATGGAGTCAGATCATAGCACAAAATGGCAAATATATCAGAGAAGTTAAAGGGAAATTTATACAATATAAAGTTCTGCACTGGTATTATTGGACACATTGTAGGCTCTTTAAAATAGGACTAACAAATAATAGTTTATGTTGGAAGTGTAAAAAAGAAATGTGAACCTTTTTGCATTTCATATGGGAATGCCACATGGTTAAACCATTTTGGCACAGTGTGTTGGAATTTGTGGACACACAAAACTTATATCTCTTGGGAGATAAAACAGAAACCCCAACTCTAACAAAAGGCGTATATTCAGTTTTGATGGTGGGGATAACATCAGCCATCAGAGTTATATTAAGACACTGAAAATCACCCACATGTCCTACACTCCAAAAGTGGGAAATCCTAATGAGTGAGACCACATCATATGAGGTTATGTTAGCTAGCATAAGGGGCAAAGGGCCTGTGGAACTGGGGATTTGGGATTATTTCATGGATCATCTCACTTCTAACTAACAGCATGATTATAAGACTAAAACTAAAGATTTTTGTATACCTTATTATTTCACTTTTTAATAATTATTTCAGAATTAATATTGAAAGATGGATGTTTGTACAATGTGTATCAGTATGCATATCTGTACCACATGAGCTTTTGTTTACTGTATTAAATTACAAATTACATTAAGTTACAAAAAGAAATCCCTAGTAGTAGCAAGCAGATAGGCAAGTAAAGACAGGAAAGCAACCCACAGAATCTTACTAAACTCAGTTAACATGGCCGCGTAAATCTAACCACCCCCCCCATACCCAATCTCACGGGTGGTACCATTTCCATATATTTCTAAGACAAAGATGTTGCATTTGAAAGAACAAAGATCATAGAAGATAACACTCATTACAGTATAACACTTCACCGAAGTAAATCGGGTTGTCTCACTAACCTTACTTACTTACTATTCTCGCATTCAAATGATAACAGCACCATCTCAGACCTAAAGCTCGGTCTACTTAAAATTACATCATTAACCTTGAAAGCAGTCATTGTAAATTAAATTAAGTGATCAGAAATTAGATGTCTAAAACTTATTAGACCTGATCAAAATTTAGCACTAAATGAAGCCACCCCCGCAGGTTATAAATATGTACCTAGCCCTAGATTATCAGGCAAAGGAGGTGGAGTATGCATAATACCAGAACACACTTGATATTCAAAAACACTATCACCTTCACTCCTTTTGAGATTCTCTACATTAATCAAATCCAGCCACAAATAAAAATGCATTCACACTAATTAATATGTATAGGCCTCCAGAACCCTACTGTGAATTTTTAAAAGAATTTAGTGATTTTGCAGCAGACTTGGCAGTGTGCAACGACAAAGTTATAATAGTAGGAGACTTAAATATTTATTTTGAAAAAGCAGACGATCCATTAACAAAGGAACTTAATCGATCTTAGATTCTGTCTGCATCACACAAAACGTAACTGGACCCACGTATTACTGTAACCATACCCTAGATTTAGTCCTGACCCTGGGTGTCCACATAAATCATCTAAATATTCTTCCTCAAAGCTTAGTAACATCAGAACATTACCTACCTCTCCCATGAGCTACATCTTAGGCAAAATGTTAATTTGGCCCCTTGCCACTTTCTTACTATCGACATTAGCTTACACTCCGTCAGATTAAACATAGCTAGACAGATTAACAAACGGTCTTTAAAATACCCTTCAATTAACCTTAAACAAAGTGGCTCGGCTCGCACAGTGGTACAGTGATCAAACTCGGACCTTAAAACAAACAGCGCAGAAACTAGTGCGAAAATGGCGGACGACCAAACCAGAGGTGTTCCACTCTGACTTGAAGGACAGAGTGTCAATATAGAAAGGGACTCATTAAATCTCTCTCAGAGTATTTGGCCTCACTGATCGATAATTACAAAAACAATCCCAGAGTACTTTTTAGTGAGATCTCTAAACTTACTAAAAGCCAGGCAGATACTCAACCCCAGATTCCAGCTTCGTTAACCAGTAATGTTTTTAAGACTATTTTAATAATAAAATAGAAAGCATTAAACAACAAATCCAACACTCCTTATTAAATCAAACATTTGACCTTAAATCAAAGTCGCCTGGTGTAGTGTTTCAGGAGAGCACAACAGATCCCAGGCAGCAGAGGTGAAGCCTTTCTCTGTGGTAGAGGACTAGATGTCATACCCAATCACATTTACTGGTGGTACTATTTCCACATATTTCTCAGACTAGGAGAAGCTGCATTTGCAAACACTAGTTAATGAAACTTCACTGAAATTAATCGGGCTGTCTTACTAATGAGCTAAAAAACACAGTCTTTCCATTTTGACAAGGACATTTAATCAGAATAGGCAGAATTCCTGCAACAGGTACCGTTGGCAAAAGACAAAAAAACGTGCGGAAACCAAAAACTCTCAGAGCTGCTGGTGTTACTTATAAAGACAAATCAAACCTACTGAAGAACAAAGATGAAATGAAAATCAATGACTAACCTTAACTTCTGAAACAAACTGATTTTTTTTAACACTTTAGATGTTCTAAACATGCATGAAGCGCATTTTTATAATGAATAAATCACTACTGTAACACTGTCGCACAACATGCCTATTTTAACAATTTTTAATGTAATATTGTTCCAGTGAAACATCCATAAAGCATATAAATCCAAAATCAGCTGTAGTGTACAGAGACACATCTGAAATATACTACTACCCTTAGAATAGCCAGATCACAATTTACAAAAAAGTACTTAAAAGGGGCCTGCAGATTTCTTGTGGACTGCTCACTAGTGCTTGAAGGTGGGTAAAATTGTCTGCACTCACCCTCTTATTAACAGTACTTGCTTGGAGTCCATAGAAACAATCCAAAACATAGGAATTGGAAAGCTCACACAAAGTGGTTTGTATTTCAGACATCCTTCTTTCTGATAACAGTTGTTGTCCTTGTGAAAGGAAAGTCTGAACCATGGAAATCCCTGGTTTCAGGTGCTCAGTTGAGTTAAAGACTGCAAATAGAGAAACAAACAAACAGAAAACAAGAAAAAAGTGAAGCTTTCTGCAAAAGCAGAACAGCACAAAACCTCATGAATAAAACATACACAAAGCTTGACTGAATATATAAAGAATTAAATAATAGCAAACTTACAGTGAGTATTAGAACCTATAGTTCCACCAATAAGGATCTTCATTACAGTGAGACCTGAAGTGAGCCACAACTAAACCACCTTGCTGCTGCTCAGTTCCCTCCTTTTTTGGCTTGTAACCTGGCCTACTTCCAAAATACTGCCACATAGTGGATGGAGTAGGAATTACTAGGAAAAAAACACTGTCATAACACTGGAGTCACACGAGTATCAGCTATGGCTTCAAGTAGGCCTAAGTTTTAAGAATTTGTTTTATGCCAATATAGAAAATAGACAATAGGCAAGTGGCTTAAAGTTCCAACCACAATAGGCCCAATGAGACCTAAAGAACCAGCACAACAGGCCCAATGACAATGATAATTACAAATCAATACAAATAACTAATCATCAAAATTATTGATCACTGATCGATAATTACAAAAACAATCCCAGAGTACTTTTTAGTGAGATCTCTAAACGTACTAAAAGCCAGGCAGATACTTAACCCCAATTCCAGCTTCTTTAACCAGTAATGTTTAAGACTATTTTAATAATAAAATAGAAAGCATTAAACAACAAATCCAACACTCCTTATTAAATAAAAAATTGACCTTAAATCAAAGTCGCCTGGTGTAGTTGCTTTAGAACATAACTTAGTTGTAGAACAAAGGCTGGAAGCCTTCTACCCACTTCCACAGCCAGAACTAGAAAAATATATTTCCTCAGCAAATTGCACAACCTGTACACTTGACTCAGTTTCCTCTAAAATACTACAAGAAATACTCCCAATTATAATCAGACCTCTTTTAACAATAATACATTCATCCCTTAGCTTAGGGCATGTACCCAAAACCCTTAAATTAGCAGTCATAAAACCTTTAATCAAGAAACCAAATCTCCTAGTCCATCCATGAATAAGAAATTCCTATCTGGACTCAGACCCCATCATAGCACGGTGAAGATTACAAAGATCTCTCTCTTCCCTCTGATCAAGGCTACGTATCTTTATTAGCCCTACTAGACCTCAGTGCAGCCTTTGATACAGTAGTTCACACTATTCCATTAGAAAGATTAGAGAAAATGGTTGGAATCACAGGAACAGCCCTATCGTGGTTCAAATCATATCTAACTGAACGCTATCAGTTTGTAAAGATAAAAGATTTATCTTCAAATTACACAAAAGTAAAATATGGAGTTCCACAATACTCTATTTTAGGACTGCTATTATTTACATTATACATGTTACCACTGGGCAGTTATAAGCAGACATGGCATTCATTTCCATTGTTATGCAGATGACACACAGCTCAATATTTCAGACAAACATGTTGATAAATTTAGATTATAAGACAATGGAGGACTGTGTAAAGGATATAAAACGCTGGATGTCCCATAACTTCCTTCTTCTTAACAGTGACAAAACTGAGGTTCCCCTCTTAGGTCTAAAAGACACTAGAAATAAACTACTTTTATTTAGACTTAACTTTTTCCATTATTCCTGGTCCAGCAGCTAAAAATCATTTGACTGAATAAAGATTTGAATAAAGTAAATCATCACTTACCTGACCGGTGCGACTGGGTAAGGTCTTGTTGTAGCACCTTCTCAATGTTTCAGGAGAGCACAACAGATCCCAGGCAGCAGAGGTGAAGCCTTTCTCTGTGGTAGAGGACCAAACGTCATACCCAATTTCATCACTTTTACTGGTGGTACTATTTCCACATATTTCTCAGACTAGGAGAAGCTGCATTTGCAAACACTAGTAAATGAAACTTCACCTAAATTAATCGG
Source organism: Salminus brasiliensis (assembly GCF_030463535.1). Taxonomy (NCBI): domain Eukaryota; kingdom Metazoa; phylum Chordata; class Actinopteri; order Characiformes; family Bryconidae; genus Salminus; species Salminus brasiliensis. Next base: position 10,628,922 of record NC_132902.1, on the reverse strand, counting down.
GCTGTCTTACTAATGAGCTAAAAAACACAGTCACTTGTTTGTACATCCAATCACATTTTACCGTGAGTTTGGAAAGCTCAGTCAAGTTAGTTTAATATTGGATCATTAGATATTTACTTTACCCCTCTTCTCACTCACAAACAATGTCCTAAAATCTCAAACATGATTTTTTTTTTTTTTTTTAATGATGGAGAACAGAGAAACTACACTCATTATATTGATGATATTAAATCAGAATAGGCAGAATTCCTGCAACAGGTACCGTTGGTAAAAGACAAAAAATGTGCGGAAACCAAAAACTCTCAGAGCTGCTGGTGTTACTTATAAAGACAAATCAAACCTACTGAAGAACAAAGATGAAATGAAAATCAATGACTAACCTTAACTTCTTCAACAAACAGATATTTTTTTTAACACTTTAGATGTTCTAAACATGCATGTAAGGCATTTTTATAATGAATAAATCACTACTGTGATACTGTCGTACAATGTGAGCATATAAAGCATATAAATCCAACACATCTGAAATATACTACTACCCTTAGAATAGCTGGATTACAATTTACAAAAAAGTACTTAAAAGGGGCCTGATTTCTTGTGGACCACTAGTGCTTGAAGGTGGGTAAAATTGTCTGCACTCACCCTCTTATTAACGGTACTTACTTGGAGTCCATAGAAACAATCCAAAACATAGGAATTGGAAAGCTCACACAAAGTGGTTTGTATTTCAGACATCCTTCTTTCTGATAACAGTTTATAATCCTGGGTGTTTCCTTGTGAAAGGAAAGTCTGAACCATGGAAATCCCTGGTTTCAGGTGCTCAGTTGAGTTAAGGACTGCAAATAGAGAAACAAACAAACAGAAAACAAGAAAAAAGTGAAGCTTTCTACAAAAGCAGAACAGCACAAAACCTCATGAATAAAACATACACAAGGCTTGACTGAACATATAAAGAATTAAATGATAGCAAACTTACAGTAAGTATTAGAACCTAAAGTTCCACCAAGAAGGATCTTCATTACAGTGAGACCTGAAGTGAGCCACAACTAAACCACCTTTCTGCTGCTCAGTTCCCTCCTTTTTTGGCTTGTAACCTGGCCTACTTCCAATATACTGCCACATAGTGGATGGAGTAGGAATTACTAGGAAAAAAACACTGTCACAACACTGGAGTCACACGAGTGTCAGCTATGACTTCAAGTAGGCCTAAGTTTTAGGATTTTTTTTTATGCCAATATAGAAAATAGACAATAGGCAAGTGGCTTAAAGTTCCAACCACAATAGGCCCAATGAGACCTAAAGAACCAGCACAACAGGCCCAATGACAATGATAATTACAAATCAATACACACAACTAATCATCAAAATTATTGCAACTAAAAAACATTCTGTTAATAGTCATATCTCATATGAAGACTTTTGTATCATTTAAAAAACTAATTTACAAAGTTAATGAGATAATGTTTACATCAATCCTGATGCTTTAAATCTCTCCCACATGGTGAGGTACACGGTTTATTTATTTAACAATGGTATCGGATCGGTTCTGTGTTTCGATCAATAAGTTTATGTATTGGTACGGAACTGAAAAAGGTTAGTGCATCTGTAAATGTAACATAAAGGAAACAGCATATGACAGCATTATTGTAAGGCATTTCTGGCAACTTCACTGAATATGCCTACATTGATAAATCCCCTTAAGTTTCACCCTGATTGGTGAATGTTTAGCATGTCAAATGTATGCTTGAATGTGATTGGCTAATTTCAACCACAATAATTGACATATCAAGCCCTCTGGCCTTCTTGTGACAAATGTCCACCAAACTTGACATGCCATCTCAAAATAATGTGCTGAACAGATTTTGTTAAAATGGGCTTAAGTGTTCAAAAGGTACAGGTTGACATTATTCGTTATAATTATAAATATTGCAGGTATTTTGCTACCAGATATGTGAGGATTGGTAAAAAACATCCTAGAAGTAGAAAGGGATCAAGAAATCAGCCAAAATAAAAGAAGAATTTTGAGTGTAGGACTTACAGGCTAGACGCTATTAAATAAAAACGCTTAATGCTTTGCTGTAACGCCACCGTCAGGCCATTAAATGTCATTTTTCTTGGCTAGGTTTTTCACAGCTGCTGTAACTTGTTTGGTGTTTCTGGGATTTACGGCTCTTTATAGCAGAAGTAAACAGACCCAAAGTGTCATTCACAGTGCTGAGGTAAGATCCAAGCTTCTTTCTGGAGAACAGCTTAATAGGACTGATTACACCTGATTATAAAAATGCAGCCTACCTCGACTGCAGCCTAGACTTTATATCGCAGCTAAAGACACCAATCTGAGTGTATTTACACATAAGTGCACCGATCACCCAACTTTTTTTTATTAAACAGCATCGAAAGACATTGTGAACATTTGTGGATCTTTTAGGTACAATTTAGTCAGACTAGGGTCCAAAATGGCTAGTCACTGGGGTGATGCCTCTAAAAGCACATGTTGGTAACGTTTGGAAAGAGGACACAGTTGTACCATAGTTTGAAGCTTCTTAGGGTACTTAGTAATAAAAAGTACTTCTGTGTCCTCCAGACTCTGTGTGACAGCGGAGTACAGCAGCTCCGCTGTGGCAGATGGAGGCCCTGCAATAGGTTGTGAGAAATGCCCAGCACCTATTTAAAATTTAAATTTTTATTTACATTTATTTCAGTGGACTTTGTTTAACTTACAATTCATAAAGTAATGTGAAGGAAAGGACACTCTCCCTCTCTATGGAGTTCACTTTTTCTGTATTAGAGAGTCTAATACAATGTCTTTAATATTCAGCCTCTAATTCACTCACTATTAAGGGCACAGAAGCCATTTACTTGAATAGAAAAGTACACTCCTATATAGAGAGAAGGAATCCGTTTGGAAGAAACAGACATCTTTACCTCTGGTGTGTAAAGAAGTGATACAGGAGGTCATTCCTGCTGGTACTATTATATTTTTCAGTTCATCTGCTTTTGCCAGGCCTGCTGACAACTGAACTGTCAGTCAGCGTCCCCACTTATCCATTCATGAGTCTTTCTGCTCATTTATCTCAGCTGCTGTACCTGTTGACATTTGGACATTAATGCATGTGGCTGCTATGATGATTTAAGTATAAATCACTTTAAGGATAAGGTGTGATTTCACTTCTCTGCATTTCTCTCCATAACAGTACATTTTATGTAAATGTGTCACATTCTTATTGGGGTGAGGGAGGCAGGCAATGGACAACAGCTGGGGTCTACCTGGGGGGGGACTGGTCCTAAGCTTGAAAGGCATGAAGGCATATGCCTTCTTCTGCAGACATGGTAGGCCTGGCTGCTCACAACCATTGGAATGCTAATAAACCTAGCATGAGACAATGGGGAGAATACAGAGATAGAAAATGTCATGACATGAATGTAATAATGGAAATAATGCCATGAAATAAATACCACTGAAATCCTTCACTTGGTAGGGGTCCTATCAGTGGATGTAAAAACCATACAAAGCATGACATCCTGCCCTTCTATTACACAGAAAGGAAGACAAATTTAGTTCAAATGAGAGCTGTCTTATGTTCAAACTGGGGCCAGGTTCTGTGCAGTAACTGCATCATTACATTTGCATCCATGAACTGACAGTCCTTCCTAGTGCTCATGTCAGTCATGTTTACACAAATAACACATATGTGACAGAAGAGATTCAAAATAATCTTATTAGTTTAAATTAAAACCTATGTCTAGCTTAGACCTTAGCCTAGACAAGCCACTGACCATTGTAATAAATGTAATAAAATAGGACTATAATAAATGTAAAACAATAGAAGCAGCGAGCTAGATGATGGGGGCTGTTAATGTTTTAATAGAACTAATTACATTCATTTATCCAGACATTACATGCTCTAAAATGCATTTTAAATGAGACGCCCACACATTGCTGGATCCCCTAACAGATATCTCCATAATGCACTCAGTCTCTAATGTTGTTGAACTGTGCAGGTTTAGTGTGAAGTAGCGTACGGTGATTGAGTTCGGAAAAAAGTCGGGTCTACTGGCCTCCAAGTGGGTTGTCCTCACAACTGCACAACTATACGCTTTGACTTTGGCTAGTAGTGATAGTAACAGTAATCCACGGATGAGGTTGTTTACAGTGGCACTACTACTGCATAGAAGTAAGTAATTAATGCAGAACTGCTGTAACACACAGTATTGTGCAAAAGATGACTAGAGCAGAACAGGCAGTGGTGGAAATGCAGTACAGGTGATATACAGATGTACAATGATGCTGAGTAACAGATTAATTTGATGGTTCGTGTAGATTTGTACAATCTGATGGCTGTAGGAAGAAATGACCTGTGAAGGTGTTTTTCCTGCAGCAATGTCTGCTGCCCATTGTCTGCTCTCTGTCCCTGTTGTGTTTTGTGGACTGGGTGAGTTTTTCATGATCACAGACACTTTTGCCAGCATCCCATTACCCTCTCCAGCACCATCTCCACTGTGTCCAGTTTAGCCCCCAGGACTGAGTCGGTCAGTATAATGATCTTTTTCAGTCTGTTTGGGTCTTTTGTTGCAATACTGCTGTTGTAATACTGCTGTAATACTGTAAAGTAGTGCTGGCTTTGGCCCTTCTTGTACATCTTGTCCATGTTCACTTCCCATCCCAACTTGTCCCACAGATGAACATCCAAATATAGTCCAAGACTAAGCTTAATCCCTGTGCAGGAAATCCCCTGTAGTTTCATGGTTCTTTCTTTCAAAAGTCTGGAATTTCATCTTCATACTGGATTTATATCACTGTATACTTTTTATCATCACCTACATTTGTATAAAACTAATTCTAACTGAAAATGATTCTGATCTGCTTTTTTGGGGGCATTTTCATCTTTAAATTTAACACAGTATTAATTGGCACTGTTTTTCTTTTTGCATTTTGTTGTACAGTAGACTAAATGTTTGGGGCAAATTATCTGTCATTCAGTCTTCTGTTGTCACATTTTATATTAAATCTACAGTTCTGGCAAGTGATTTGGCACAGTGGCACTCATATTTATGTGGTCACTTTTGTAAATGTTGTAAAACACCTTTATATTAGATTGCTACATAATGATTACAGATTGTTTATTATTGTTTATAGATGTTTTGTGAGAAGACCTGAATTGTGGGTGATTTAGGGTGAAACTAGAGGAAATGGAATCAGAGAGAGTGGTCATCCAGAATACAGATGCTCAACAAAGAAGCCACTTATGAGCAGCACTTTGAGTCCTAAGCCTCAGGCTTCACATTTTGGGATATCACTCAATGGTGTTGGTTGCTTTACTACTGACGACTCAATTATTGACTTGCCTAACTGTGCAGAGGCAAAGGAGGCTGGTGGTGTATTAAGTATGCGTAAGCTTTTACCTGAGACACATACATAATTTACACTGGGAGACCTGAACAGCAAGCAAGCTTTGGGCAGAAACCTCATTTCTTTCTGCATTATTTTAGACTGCAGATGTATGTTTTAAAATGGTGGATATTCTACTATGACCGAATTACAGAGAAATAAAAGAGGCAAGATGTTAAAACTAAGGATGTTCAGTAGTTCAGGAGTTGCTGAAATGACTAACACTTGTTTCTGTCTGTTTGTGTGTAGGGAACAGAGAAAAAGGGAAGTCGGCTACAATGAGCCCCCTGGTAAGAACTCAGCACTTTTGTCAGGTTTGGCTGTTTTGATATGTGATTAATAACAACATTCACTTCCTTTCTCGCTAGTTTATTACCAGGCTTCTGCAAAACACACCCTAATTACTATTATTTTATGATACCCCATTCACATGAAATAATTTTGTAGAATATGCAATGATATTACAGTCATTTGCATCCATGTTGTTTTTTTAAGGAGGAAAATTTGGTATTTACAGTATCATGCAAAAGTATTAGGCACTTGATAATATAACACAATTTAACAAAGCAATCAAGACCGCACCTCACTGATATTCTGGATGCATCATATATAAATCACCCTATAAAATACAACTAGCACAAATACATCTTTTTTAAAGTTAAGGGCTTTAAAAATTGGCATGCAGTGTAGAATCAGGTGAATATGTTGGGCAGTATTCATCAAGTATGCATCATTATGGCCCTTTTAGGGAAGATCGTCTGTAGATCGGTTCAGGAATTGATCCAATATAAAGTGAAGTGCATTAAAAATGAGTCGGTTCTCACTCTGTGTGGCCAGGTCATCTGATAGTACACCAGCCTGGTCCCACAAAGCCCTGCAGGTTCTTGTAAGATGGTTCCACTGTGGTCTTATTTCTTCCACAAGTAGAGCCTCTACCTCGATAAGTCTCTCCAGCTGCATCACCTTGCCAAAAACCTTCTTCATGTCTAAGTGTTTCAGAGGATATAGGTAGGGCTAGCTTGTATTGGGGTTTACAGTAAACATGGGGCATTGGTAAAGACACAGGAATAAAGACGAGGGAACATAATTTTTTCCTATTAAACTGTATTGTAATCCAATAGTACTTTTCAGTACAACTTGACATTCAGCATTGCTCACAGTCTGAAATAACAAAAAAAATAAAAGTCAAATCGTATTCGAACAAATATTCTAAACTGCTGAATCAGATAAGAAATGATCACTTAATAAACAATAAGTATTAACATTCAGTTCTAGCAGGAATAGTTTTTAAGGAACATTACGTTCTAGAGAACATGCACACAGTTGTCTGCCTGTCTGTCCTGATAACACAGGCAACGTGTGACTGGTTTTGCATCTGCATTGTGGAGGAAAAAAAGCAGAACCACTGTGACAGTTAATCAGAGGAGTCGGGCGTTCAGTCACTTCCTCCTGACTCTGTGGAACATGGTCACTCTGTGAGGTTCAAAGCACAGTTTAGTGCAAGTGGGCAAAAAAGGGGTTACAAATGTAATTGTCTTCATGGTCAGAATGTGCACATTTCTATGGTCTAAAACAAATGAAACATAGACCTAAATAGCACATAGACCTCTTTCCTTTGAAAGTCTGAGTTTAATGACTTCAAATGAAGAGTCACTAAAATGGTTCATGTCAAAATTTACATACCAGAATACCAAGGCCAGATTGGGCGTTCTGTTGCCAGAAGGTCTTCAACCGAATCTACAGGTTCTGTGCTGGCGGCAAGATCCTTATGGCACCAGACAGCTTTTTCTTATCTTTTACAATTCAGCTTCGGATCTTGTGTCGCTGTTTGTTACTGGTACTATCTGGGTAGTGGATTATTCTCAGCACTGCAGTAACACTGACAGGGTGGTGGCGTGTTGGTGTGTGTTGCACTGGTGTGAGTGGGTCAGACACACAGCTCAGTGTCACTAAGAATAGTCCACCAACCACAAATATCCAGCCAACAACGTCCTGTGACCAACTATCATTCTTGGCTTACATTACAAATCTGACTCACTCATGCTAGATTCTTTTCTACAACATCTGGAAATCAACTCTTGGATAGTCTTGTGGAGGTCCTGAATACTAAAGAAAAAGGTAAAGGTGTGCTGGCAAAGTACACAGGAAAAAAAGGTGGATTACAGTATGTAACTGTACAACTACCAAGTGCTCCTATATGGTTAGTGGAACTGATCAAATGGAAAATGTGCAGAAACAATGAGGTGGTTTTATTGAACATGCTCACTAGAGTATAAACACAGTATAAAGATTATATAGGGGTTTAAGTGCACAGTGTGGAAGGGGCACTTTGCTCCATGTCAAAATGTATTTGGACTTGAAATTACCTAAAGTACTTACAACTTAATGCTATAGTCACAGATTTTACATTTTAAAATTTATTTCACAAGTTCATGATGTCTGGGAGGCAACCTGAACAAGGCTACTTACCAGTTACTCAATATAGATCCCCCCTTTTCCAACATTTTGACAGAGAAAGCCACATCACTTAAGCAATGAGAAAGCAATTATACATATCATTTTAAGTTTGTTGCCATGGTCCCTCTAGTAGTTAAAAGGGCAGGTGTTAAAATATACTTGTAAAAAACAGCAAGATGACTCGAGGCAAAAAGCTGTTAAATATGGCAGTGCCTGCCCCTGTTTGATTTCTGCCACCCCGCTGCACCCACAGCATTTATATCAGATGTCAAGAATACAAATATGAAGTTTAAGAACACCACCAATATGGTAAAAGACTTAACCGTGTGTTCGACAATACACAATTACCTCACATTTTGTAGAACGCCCCTTTGCATGCATACCTGAGAGAAAAGGCTTAATGCAAGTTTTGTATTTCTGGGAATGTCTAAGGCAGCTTCTGCAGATAGCGCCAATATCCACACACTATATCAGTGCAGAAGAACTTTCCATTTGTCTCTCTGGCTGCAGCCTATGTTGATGTCCCACAGATTCCTTTTCCATGTACCTGTAACACAATGTCACTATCAAATACATACAAAAAGTAAATCCTGCTTCACTATGTACAGTCCAAAGTGTTTTGACAAATATCTTACTGGCTTGGTCTTCTCACGAATGTACTCAACAAATGTTGCTACATCTTTATCACTGGCCAGAAAAATGCCATCAAAAAATGGCTGTTCCTCTAAAGAAAACGTTAAAGATAATAGAGATACTCCCTAGAGATTCTGACAGTTTAAAGTTATCAAAAATAACAATCCTTATAGTTAAACGATAAACGATATAGTTTTCAGTTTCCATCTGCAGACACAGCAACTGTATCTAGGGTGCAAACTGGGCAAGAGAAGTGGTCAATGCAACAGAATTTTTCTTTTTTATGATGACATGTTCATTCAAGGAAAGCTTTTTGGAAGATACACAAATTGCCACAAATGTTCCCATTCTGGAATTAGGAAAATACTGAACAACAGTGGCATGCTAATTACAGACCTAAACAAAAAAGGACAAGTGGCTTTTCAACAGTCTCACCCTTGCAAATTGTTGTGAACAACATTTTAGGTGTGAAAAATACATACCAATAACTGGGTGTACATTTACATCCGCAAAGCATTGTTCACTAGCTGATGCTTCAGATGTTCTCGCAGTTTTTTTTCATGCATTTTCATACATACACAGAACATGTAAATCAACATGACATGTGTTTCCTCATAGAGGATGGGAAGCTGAACCATTTTTTGTTATTGCTCAGCGACTCATAAAAAAATTATTTTACAAAATGACCTGTTGAGGAGGGACAAGGCACTGGTGACCACTGTGTCTATCAGGGGGGTCAATGTGGACACTGTGGAGGACTACAAATATCTGGGAGTTTACACTGACAATTAACTAGACTGGGCTAAGAACACTAAGCCCTTCAATAACTGCCAGAATATGCTCAGGATCTTCTATGAGTCTGTGGTGGCAAGTGCAAGTGCATGCTGGGACAGGCTGAGAGTGGCACCAACAGACTGAACAAACTGATCCAAAAGGCCAGTGATGATGTGGGTGTGAAGTTGGACTCGCTGATAGCAGTGTAAACTGGGAGGATGCTGTATAAGCTGCATGCCATTACGGATATTGGCTCCCACCCACTCTACAACACTGTGATGAGACACAGGATTCAGTGCAAGACTCATTCCACCAAAATGCACCACAGAGCACCACAGGTCATTCCTAGGTCATCAAACTCCTCCCTCAATGTGTGACACTGTGGTTCATCAGAAAAATACTCAATTTATACTGTTCATATGTGCAATAATAACGGTAATGCAATTCATTTAAATATGTGCAATAACTCAGTGGTGCAATAATTTCAATATATAAACATTATTTCACACCAGACCAGGTGATTTAGAGCAGCAAGGGACGATTACCCAGACATGGACTGATCATAATCATAGACACTAACTAGCTTTTTTCCCAGTGGTGATCTTCACTGAAGTTCTCTATTAGTCAAGGACTGGGTTTAATGTAAGTCTGGGAAACCAGATAGTTCTAACATTCAGACAGTTAACATTAAATAATCAAATTAGCCCATTTTCACAAAACATGTAAAATCCTGTAATTCTAAGGTCACATGGTGTGTGTTTCTGTACTGTGTTTACATTTGTTAACTGAGGGAGTATAAAAACTCACCTGTGACTGCCTGTCCACGTGTGTACCTGGTCCCTGCAAGAGGCAGAGAAAGATCATGAGAATCAATGATGAATAGATGTTCAAAGCTGTAAAAAAGAGAAAAATCATAATTACTCACAATTAGATCCAGTATGAAAGCAGTTAGTACAGCATACTTCCCCATTCCCATAACATATTTAATCACTGATGATGTTCAGACAATCCCATTTTCATTTTAATATGAATGTGACATTAGCGCAGTTAACATTAGCTAGCTAGCTAGTTTTCTAGCCACATCACTAGCCAGCTATACCCAGTACCTCTATTAGCTCAGCGTACACATCAGGTGCAGGCTAGACAGCAGCGAATGCAGGCCGGTCAGATAGCTAGGCATCTTTTTCCCCGCACAAAAGCCACGACAACTTGAGATCTCTAGCCAGCACATTGTGACAACCACAGAAAAACACCAGCTGCTTTATCTAGTAAGCGCTCCTCACTAGCCACCTAGCGCTAGCTAGCAAATGTACGAGCTCAGCTGACTCCTCACTCTACACTAATGAATGAGTAGACAGTGTCTCCCATTCACTTATCTTCGTATAAGCTTTTGGTAAGAGATATGTTAGAAGAACCTCTGATTTAACCACCAAACTATACGAGAATGGCCACAACTACAGCTCGCTGTGTACCTGATGCTATGTTAGAGGCCGCATTAGCCTAGCCACCTAGCTAGCTGTTATTTACGTAACGTACCTGAAGCTACGTAGCTACCATCATCAGCTCAGCTGACATCTCAGGTATACGTACTACAGGGCATGTGATTGAGGGCAGCTAGCTAGATAAATCACCCTTAATCAGTAGAAAGTATCCAGTTCCCCTATATCTTAAACCTAAAAAGTGGTCAGAAGTACGTATATCCCATGAGACCAGGCTGATTATTTCACTTATCAATTCAAACAATAAAGATAGATATATACAGGTAAATAGATATATAGATATATAGATAGATGATATAGATATACAGATAGATATATAGATAGATATATCGGCATAACATATAAAATCATGAAATGTAATTTATGGTAACAGTAAATTACTATTAGGCCCACATTTAAAGATTTGGGATTACTGAAAGAACCCTGTTGATGACAGGAGTGATTTTACTGTGTTCAGGTGTTGGTGCAAGTGTGTATCCATGAGTAAACTCAGGTCAGCTCAGTTCAGTTGAGACAGTCAGAGAAACAGCTGCTGCTGGAACTTTAGAACTGTGTCTTTATGATGTAATAATGTTCTATTATCAATCATTCTATTAAACTCCCAGTCGCTCCTCTGATCCTCCAGCTGCAGACATCTAACCAGCACCATCTCCACACATCAGGACAGCAAATGTAGGACAAACAGTCTTTTTATTATTCCTGTCCGCCGTGGCAGTGTGCTTTAGTCTTGAGGTTGCTGAACTGACTGGGTTTTTAAAGTCTGCTGCTGATGTGTGTTTTCATTTTAACTGGGTAAAAGTTGTAATGTTGAGAAGCTGATGATGTTTATGGGATGGTGGACAGACTCAGTTAATTAGGTTTGCTAGTAGTGAAGAATTTAATCTATCGATCTATGTAGGATTAGACAGGTAGAAAAATGGATAAGTAAGAAACAGTTACAAAGAAAATAAAGATAGAAGAAGTAGACAAACATACAGACAATTATGTACATAGATAGATAAAGAGAGAGAGAGAGCTAGCTGAACTAAAGATGGACTAAAGATGCTTGAAATAAAAAAAGAGAAACATCCTGACTGTTCTACAATTTCTCCAAATGGATAAAAACAATGACGGGTTAATAGACACACAACTAGCTAGCTAGATAAGTAGACAGATAAATAATTAAATAGACAAATTTCTGCTCTTAGTATAAGAGGTAAGGAGTCATTTCATTTAAATGATTATTAATATTTTTCTATTTACATGATAAACAGCATTAACTGATTCCCTCTTTTTATTATAGGAACCTGTGGTTGAAATGAAACAAGGACAAACACTCTGACTGTCCTACAATTTCACCAACTGGATAAAAAAAAAGATGGGCTAATTGACACATAGCTAGCTAGACAAACTGACAGATAAATAATTAGATAGATTAATTTCTCAGAGTTTTCTGCCCTCAGTATAAAAGGTAAGGGCTAATTCAATTAAATAAACTCTTAATAGTTTTCTATTTACATGATAAAATGAATTATCTTTTTTTTTCATTATAGGAACCTGTGTTTCAAATGAAACAAAGACAAACACACTGACTGTCCTACAATTTTACCAACTAGATAAAAAAAAATGACGGGATAAAAGACACATAGCTAGCTAGATAAACAAACAGATAAATAGTTAGATAATTTTTTTTGTTTTTGGCATTTAGCTGACACACTTATCCAGAGCGACTTACAGGGTTATTCGTATACAGAGGTGGGCCAATGTAGTGTTAGGAGTCTTGCCCAAGGACTCTTATTAGTGTAGCGCAGCATACGGTCACCCAGACTGGGAATCGAACCCTCCATCTCTCACATGGTGTAATAGCTCACTGGCAGATAGTGGTGTCATCTGTTGCGCCACACCAACCACGCCATGCTTGAATTTCTCCAAGTTTTCTCCACTCAGTGAAAAACGTAAGGGCTAATTCAATTAAATAAATTAATATTTTTCTAATTACATGACAAACAGCATTATCTGATTTCTTTTTTTATCACAGGAATCTGTGTTTGAAATGAAACAATGACAAAACACCCTGACTGTCCTACAAATTCTCCAAATGGATAAAAAAAATGATGGGTTCACAGACACATAGCTAGCTAGCTAGATAAATAGACAGATAAATAGTTCGATAGATAAATTTCTCAGTTTTCAGCTCTCAGTATAAGAGGTAAGGGGTAATTAAATTAAGTAAAAAAAACTTGATATTTTTCTATTTGCATGATAAACAGCATTAACTGATTCCCTCTTTTTTATTACAGGAACCTGTGTTTGAAATGAAACAAGGACAAACACCCTGACTGTCCTACAAATTATCCAAATGGATAAAAAAAATGATGGGTTAATAGACACACAGCTAGCTAGCTAGATAGATTGAAAGATAAATAGTTAAAGGTAAGGGCTAATTCAATTAAACAAATTAATATTTTTCTATTTACATGATAAACAGCATTAACTGATTCCCTCTTTCTATTACAGGAACCCATGTTTGAAATGAAACCACCCTGACTGTCCTACAAATTCTCAAAATAAATAATAATAATAAAAAAATGACGGGTTAATAAACACATAGCTAGATAGATAGATAAATTGACAGATAAATAGTTAGATAGATGAATTTGTCAGAGTTTTGAGCCCTCAGTAAAAGAGGTAAGGGGTATTTTAATTAAAGTAATTCTTTATATTTTTCTATTTACATGATAAACAGCATTATCTGATTTCTTTTTTTTATTACAGGAACCTGTGTTTGAAATGAAACAAAGACAAACACCCTGACTGTCCTAAAATTTCACCATCTGGATAAAAAAAATGACAGGTCAATTGTCACATAGCTAGATAGCTAGATAAATAGACAGATAAATAGTTAGATAGATAAATTTCTCTGTGTTTTCTGCCCTCAGTATAAGAGGTAAGGGCTAATTCAATTAAATAAACTCTTAATATTTTTCTATTTACATAATAAACAGCATTATCTGATTTATTTTTTCATTACAGGAACCTGTGTTTGAAGACAAACACCTTGACTGTCCTACAAATTCTCCAAATGGATGAAAAAAAAATTACGGGTTAATTGACACATAGGTAGATAGCTAGATAAATAGACAGATAAATAGTTATATAGATTAATTTCTCCGAGTTTTGTGCTCAAGGTATAAGAGGTAAGAGGTAATTCAATTAAAATAATTAATATTTTTATATTTACATGATAAACAGCATTAACTGATTCCCTCTTTTTATTACAGGAACCTGTGTTTGAAATGAAACAAGGACAAACACCCTGACTGTCCTACAAATTATCCAAATGGATAAAAAAAATGATGGGTTAATAGACACATAGCTAACATAGATTGAAAGAAAAATAGTTAAAGGTAAGGGCTAATTCAATTAAACAAATTAATATTTTTCTATTTACATGATAAACAGCATTATCTGATTTCTTTTTTTTATTACAGGAACCTGTGTTTGAAATGAAACAAAGACAAACACCTTGACTGTCCTACAAATTCTCCAAATGGCTGAAAAAAAAAATTACGGGTTAATTAACACATAGGTAGATAGCTAGATAAATAGACAGATAAATAGTTAGATAGATTAATTTCTCAGAGTTTTGTGCTCCAAGTATAAGAGGTAAGAGGTAATTCAATTAAAATAATTAATATTTTTATATTTACATAATAAACAGCATTAACTGATTCCCTCTTTTTATTACAGGAACCTGTGTTTGAAATGAAACAAGGACAAACACCCTGACTGTCCTACAAATTATCCAAATGGATAAAAAAAAATGATGGGTTAATCGACACATAGCTAGCTAGATAGATAGATTGAAAGATAAATAGTTAAAGGTAAGGGCTAATTCAATTAAACAAATTAATATTTTTCTATTTACATGATAAACAGCATTATCTGATTTCTTTTTTTATTACAGGAACCTGTGTTTGAAATGAAACAAAGACAAACACCCTGACTGTCCTAAAATTTCACCATCTGGATAAAAAAAATGACAGGTCAATTGTCACATAGCTAGATAGCTAGATAAATAGACAGATAAATAGTTAGATAGATAAATTTCTCTGTGTTTTCTGCCCTCAGTATAAGAGGTAAGGGCTAATTCAATTAAATAAACTCTTAATATTTTTCTATTTACATAATAAACAGCATTATCTGATTTATTTTTTCATTACAGGAACCTGTGTTTGAAGACAAACACCTTGACTGTCCTACAAATTCTCCAAATGGATGAAAAAAAAAGTTACGGGTTAATTGACACATAGGTAGGTAGCTAGATAAATAGACAGATAAATAGTTAGATAGATGAATTTCTCCGAGTTTTGTGCTCCAAGTATAAGAGGTAAGAGGTAATTCAATTAAAATAATTAATATTTTTATATTTACATGATAAACAGCATTAACTGATTCCCTCTTTTTATTACAGGAATCTGTGTTTGAAATGAAACAAGGACAAACACCCTGACTGTCCTACAAATTATCCAAATGGATAAAAAAAATGATGGGCTAATAGACACATAGCTAGCTAGCTAGATAGATTGAAAGATAAACAGTTAAAGGTAAGGGCTAATTCAATTAAACAAATTAATATTTTTCTATTTACATGATAAACAGCATTAACTGATTCCCTCTTTCTATTACAGGAACCCATATTTGAAATTAAACAGACAACCACCCTGATTGTCCAACAAATTCTGCAAATAAGTAATAATAATATAAAAATGACGGGTTAATAAACACATAGCTAGCTAGATAGATAAATTGACAGATAAATAGTTAGACAGATGAATTTGTCAGAGTTTTGAGCCCTCAGTAAAAGAGGTAAGGGGTATTTTAACTAAAGTAATTCTTTATATTTTCTATTTACATGATAAACAGCATTATCTGATTTCTTTTTTTTTTACAGGAACCTGTGTTTGAAATGAAACAAAGACAAACACCCTGACTGTCCTAAAATTTCACCATCTGGATAAAAAACAATGACAGGTCAATTGTCACATAGCTAGATAGCTAGATAAATAGACAGATAAATAGTTAGATAGATAAATTTCTCTGTGTTTTCTGCCCTCAGTATAAGAGGTAAGGGCTAATTCAATTAAATAAACTCTTAATATTTTTCTATTTACATAATAAACAGCATTATCTGATTTATTTTTTCATTACAGGAACCTGTGTTTGAAGACAAACACCTTGACTGTCCTACAAATTCTCCAAATGGATGAAAAACAAAATTACGGGTTAATTGACACATAGGTAGATAGCTAGATAAATAGACAGATAAATAGTTAGATAGATTAATTTCTCAGAGTTTTGTGCTCAAGGTATAAGAGGTAAGAGGTAATTCAATTAAAATAATTAATATTTTTATATTTACATGATAAACAGCATTAACTGATTCCCTCTTTTTATTACAGGAACCTGTGTTTGAAATGAAACAAGGACAAACACCCTGACTGTCCTACAAATTATCCAAATGGATAAAAAAATGATGGGTTAATAGACACATAGCTAACATAGATTGAAAGATAAATAGTTAAGGTTAGGGCTAATTCAATTAAACAAATTAATATTTTTCTATTTACATGATAAACAGCATTAACTGATTCCCTCTTTCTATTACAGGAACCCATGTTTGAAATGAAACAGACAACCACCCTGACTGTCCTACAAATTCTCTAAAAAAATAATAATAATTAAAAAATGACGGGTTAATAAACACATAGCTAGATAGATAGATAAATTGACAGATAAATAGTTAGATAGATCAATGTGTCAGAGTTTTGAGCCCTCAGTAAAAGAGGTAAGGGGTATTGTAATTAAAGTAATTCTTTATATTTTTCTATTTACATGATAAATAGCATTTTCTGACTTCTTTTTTTTATTACAGGAACCTGTGTTTGAAATGAAACAAAGACAAACACCTTGACTGTCCTACAAATTCTCCAAATGGATGAAAAAAAAAATTACGGGTTAATTAACACATAGGTAGATAGCTAGATAAATAGACAGATAAATAGTTAGATAGATGAATTTCTCAGAGGTTTGTGCTCCAAGTATAAGAGGTAAGAGGTAATTCAATTAAAATAATTAATATTTTTATATTTACATGATAAACAGCATTAACTGATTCCCTCTTTTTATTACAGGAACCTGTGTTTGAAATGAAACAAGGACAAACACCCTGACTGTCCTACAAATTCTCAAAATAAATAATAATAATAAAAAAATGACGGGTTAATAAACACATAGCTAGCTAGATAGATAAATTGACAGATAAATAGTTAGATAGATGAATTTGTCAGAGTTTTGAGCCCTCAGTAAAAGAGGTAAGGGGTATTTTAATTAAAGTAATTCTTTATATTTTTCTATTTACATAATAAACAGCATTATCTGATTTCTTTTTTTTATTACAGGAACCTGTGTTTGAAATGAAACAAGGACAAACACCCTGACTGTCCTACAAATTATCCAAATGGATAAAAAAATGATGGGTTAATAGACACATAGCTAACATAGATTGAAAGATAAATAGTTAAAGGTAAGGGCTAATTCAATTAAACAAATTAATATTTTTCTATTTACATGATAAACAGCATTAACTGATTCCCTCTTTCTATTACAGGAACCCATGTTTGAAATGAAACAGACAACCACCCTGACTGTCCTACAAATTCTCTAAAAAAATAATAATAATTAAAAAATGACGGGTTAATAAACACATAGCTAGATAGATAGATAAATTGACAGATAAATAGTTAGATAGATGAATTTGTCAGAGTTTTGAGCCCTCAGTAAAAGAGGTAAGGGGTATTGTAATTAAAGTAATTCTTTATATTTTTCTATTTACATGATAAATAGCATTTTCTGACTTCTTTTTTTATTACAGGAACCTGTGTTTGAAATGAAACAAAGACAAACACCTTGACTGTCCTACAAATTCTCCAAATGGATGAAAAAAAAAATTACGGGTTAATTAACACATAGGTAGATAGCTAGATAAATAGACAGATAAATAGTTAGATAGATGAATTTCTCAGAGGTTTGTGCTCCAAGTATAAGAGGTAAGAGGTAATTCAATTAAAATAATTAATATTTTTATATTTACATGATAAACAGCATTAACTGATTCCCTCTTTTTATTACAGGAACCTGTGTTTGAAATGAAACAAGGACAAACACCCTGACTGTCCTACAAATTCTCAAAATAAATAATAATAATAAAAAAATGACGGGTTAATAAACACATAGCTAGCTAGATAGATAAATTGACAGATAAATAGTTAGATAGATGAATTTGTCAGAGTTTTGAGCCCTCAGTAAAAGAGGTAAGGGGTATTTTAATTAAAGTAATTCTTTATATTTTTCTATTTACATAATAAACAGCATTATCTGATTTCTTTTTTTTATTACAGGAACCTGTGTTTGAAATGAAACAAAGACAAACACCCTGACTGTCCTAAAATTTCACCATCTGGATAAAAAAAATGACAGGTCAATTGTCACATAGCTAGATAGCTAGATAAATAGACAGATAAATAGTTAGATAGATAAATTTCTCTGTGTTTTCTGCCCTCAGTATAAGAGGTAAGGGCTAATTCAATTAAATAAACTCTTTATATTTTTCTATTTACATGATAAACAGCATTATCTGATTTCTTTTTTTTATTACAGGAACCTGTGTTTGAAATGAAACAAAGACAAACACATTGACTGTCCTACAAATTCTCCAAATGGATGAAAAAAAAAATTACGGGTTAATTGACACATAGGTAGATAGCTAGATAAATAGACAGATAAATAGTTAGATAGATTAATTTCTCAGAGTTTTGTGCTCCAAGTATAAGAGGTAAGAGGTAATTCAATTAAAATAATTAATATTTTTATATTTACAAGATAAACAGCATTAACTGATTCCCTCTTTTTATTACAGGAACCTGTGTTTGAAATGAAACAAAAACAAACACCCTGACTGTCCTACAAATTCTCAAAATAAATAATAATAATAATAAAATGACGGGTTAATAGACACATAGCTAGCTAGATAGATAAATTGAAAGATAAATAGTTAAAGGTAAGGGCTAATTCAATTAAACAAATTAATATTTTTCTATTTACATGATAAACAGCATTAACTGATTCCCTCTTTCTATTACAGGAACCCATGTTTGAAATGAAACAGACAACCACCCTGACTGTCCTATAAATTCTCAAAATAAATAATAATAATAATAATAATAAAATGACGGGTTAATAGACACATAGCTAGCTAGATACAGTGAGTCCAAGAAGTATTTGATCCCTTGCTGATTTTCTTTGTTTGCCCACTAATAAAGACACTATCCTTCTGCACTTTTAATGGTAGATATATTCTAACATGGAGAGACAGAATATCAAGACAAAAATCCAGAATATAATTTTAAAGAATATATTTTAATTAATTTGTATTTCAATGAGGAAAATAAGTATTTGATCCCTCTTGCCAAACACACTCAATACTTAGTGGCAAAGCCTTTGTTTGCAAGCACAGCGGTGAGACGTTTGTTGTAGTTAACCACAAGTTTAGCACACACACCAGGGGGAATTTTGGCCCACTCTTCTTTGCAGATCCTCTCTAAATCATGAAGGTTGGTGGGCTGTCGCTTGGCAACTCTGACCTTCAGCTCCCTCCATAGATTTTCGATCGGATTGAGGTCTGGCGACTGGCTGGGCCACTCCATGACCTTAATGTGATTTTTCTTGAGCCAATCCTTTGTTGCCTTTGCTGTATGTTTAGGGTCGTTATCATGTTGGAAGACCCAACCACGGCCCATTTTCAGATCCCTGGCAGAGGGGAGGAGGTTGTCCCTCAGGATTGTGCGGTACATGGCTCCATCCATCTTCCCAGTGATGCGGTGAAGTAGCCCTGTACCCTTGGCAGAGAAACACCCCCAAAACATTATGCTTCCACCTCCATGCTTGACGGTGGGCACAGTGTTCTTGGGGTCATAGGCAGCATTTTTCTTCCTCCACACATGGCGGGTGGAGTTGAGGCCAAAAAGTTCAATTTTGGTCTCGTCTGACCACAAAACCTTCTCCCAATAACTTGGTTCATCTTTCAAATGATCATTGGCATACTTGAGGCGCGCCTCCACATGTGCTCTCTTCAGCAGGGGTACCTTTCGGGCACTGCAGGATGTGAATCCATTGTTGCGCAAAGTGTTGCCAATTGTTTCCTTGCAAACTGTGGTCCCAGCTGCCTTCAGGTCATTTGCTAACTCCTGCCGAGTGGTTGCAGGACGATTTCTGACTGTTCTCAGCATCATTGCCACCCCACGAGGCGAAATCTTCTTTGGAGCACCGGGCCGAGGTCTGTTGATTGTCATGTTATACTCTTTAAACTTTCTGATAATTGCACCAATAGTTGTTACTTTCACATCCAACACCTTACTAATCTTTTTGTAGCCCATTCCAGCTTTGTGAAGGTCAACAATTCTGACTCTGAGGTCCTGTGACAGCTCTTTGGTTTTACCCATGTTGGAGACTTGAAATCTGTGTGATCTGTCTGATTCTGTGGACAGGTGTTTTTCACACAAGTGATTAGTGAGAACAGGTGGCTTCAGGTCAGGTAACAAGTTGATTGGGAGTGTCTAACTGGTCTGTAAAAGCCAGAACTGCTAATGAATACTAAGGGATCAAATACTTATTTCACTCCATGAAATACAAATCAATTAATATATATTCCTTAGATTTATTTTCTGGATTTTCTTTTTAATATTCTGTCTCTCCATGTAAGAATACATCTACCATTAAAAGTATAGAATGATCATGTCTTTATTAGTGGGCCAACGAAGAAAATCAGCAAGGGATCAAATACTTCTTGGACTCACTGTAGATAAATTGACAGATAAATAGTTAGATAGATGAATTTGTCAGAGTTTTGAGCCCTCAGTAAAAGAGGTAAGGGGTATTTTAATTAAAGTAATTCTTTATATTTTTCTATTTACATGATAAACAGCATTATCTGATTTCTTTTTTTTATTACAGGAACCTGTGTTTGAAATGAATCAAAGACAAACACCCTGACTGTCCTAAAATTTCACCATCTGGATAAAAAAAATGACAGGTCAATTGTCACATAGCTAGATAGCTAGATAAATAGACAGATAAATAGTTAGATAGATAAATTTCTCTGTGTTTTCTGCCCTCAGTTTAAGAGGTAAGGGCTAATTCAATTAAATAAACTCTTAATATTTTTCTATTTACATAATAAACAGCATTATCTGATTTATTTTTTCATTACAGGAACCTGTGTTTGAAGACAAACACCTTGACTGTCCTACAAATTCTCCAAATGGATGAAAAAAAAAATTACGGGTTAATTGACACATAGGTAGATAGCTAGATAAATAGACAGATAAATAGTTAGATAGATTAATTTCTCAGAGTTTTGTGCTCAAGGTATAAGAGGTAAGAGGTAATTCAATTAAAATAATTAATATTTTTATATTTACATGATAAACAGCATTAACTGATTCCCTCTTTTTATTACAGGAACCTGTGTTTGAAATGAAACAAGGACAAACACCCTGACTGTCCTACAAATTATCCAAATGGATAAAAAAATGATGGGTTAATAGACACATAGCTAGCTAGCTAGATAGATTGAAAGATAAATAGTTAAAGGAAAGGGCTAATTCAATTAAACAAATTAATATTTTTCTATTTACATGATAAACAGCATTAACTGATTCCCTCTTTCTATTACAGGAACCCATGTTTGAAATGAAACAGACAACCACCCTGATTGTCCTACAAATTCTCCAAATAAATAATAATAATATAAAAATGACGGGTTAATAAACACATAGCTAGCTAGATAGATAAATTGACAGATAAATAGTTAGATAGATGCATTTCTCCGAGTTTTGTGCCCTCAGTAAAAGAGGTAAGGGGTAATTCAATTAAACACATTCTTAATATTTTTCTATTTACATGATAAACAGCATTAACTGATTCCCTCTTTTTTATTACAGGAACTTGTGTTTGAAATGAGACAAAGACAAACACCCTGACTGTCCTTCAATTTCTCCAAATAGATAAAGAAAAAATGACGGATTAATTGACACATAGCTAGCTATCTAGATAAATAGACAGTTAAATAGTTAGATAGAGTTTTGTGCTCTCAGTATAAGAGATAAGAGGTAATTCAATTAAAATAATTCTTAATATTTATTATTTACATGATAAACAGCATTATCTAATTTTTTTTTCATTACAGGAACCTGTGTTTGAAATTAATCAAAGACAAACACCCTTACTGTCCTACTATTTCACCAACTGGAATTTTTTTTTACATGATTATGTGATTCAATTAAATAAATTCTTAATATTTTTCTATTTACATGATGAACAGCATTTCCTACAATTTCTCCAACTGGATAAAAACATTGACCGGTTAACAGACACATAGCTAGCTACCTAGATAAACAGAAAGATAGAAAGAAAGACAAACACCCTGACTGTCCTACAATTTCACCAACTGGATAAAAATAATGACGGGTAGATACACATAGACACATTGGTAGACACAAAGCAAGCTAGCTACATAAATAGACAGATAAATAGTTAGATACATTTTTCCGAGTTTTCTGCTCTCATTGTAAAAGGTAAGAGGTCATTTAATTTAAATAATTCCATAATCTTTTCTATTTACATTGAACATTATTTAACAACATTCGAGCGCATTGCATAAGCAGCAATATGGCCTAGAAGCGATTGGGCAATACATGTAGTCCCGCTGCTAGAGGGAAAAGCTAGAGCTGCATATGTTGCCATTGATAACTATCGTGAAGTGTATAACAGACTGAAATCACTGTCTGAAAAGTGGATGACTCCTAGAGGAAAAAAAGAAAGAGGACATCGGGAACACCCTAATATTCAAACAGTACCTTAGAACTGTGAGTCTAGACCTCAGACGTTGGATAACTGAACGCAGCCCGGCGTCCATAACACAAGCAGTGGAAGCAGCTGAAGCTTTCGTGGCAGCAAGGCAAGCTGAGAAGGACTTCCGGCTCTGTGATTCCAGCGTCAAAGTGTACCAGTACGCACAGACAAGTAAGTCTGGGGGCGAGGTCAGTTGTGGTCCTAAGCCGCTAGTGAATTTATCAACCACACAGGGGAGCTGGAGTAATAGAAAAAGAAGCAAAGACAGTCAGGCAACCGATAAATGCCAAACTGTTTAAACACAGCTAGCTAAAATCAGGTTGGCCAAAAGATTTAAGATTGTCCTAAGCTTGTTACCAGCACAAATCATCTTTGATATGTTCCAAGACCTGAAATAAGCTTTCAGGAACAGTAGTGAGATAACCATACCTGTAAAAATAAGACACAAAACATTTAAAGCACTTATTGACACTGGAGCTAGTCACACCCTGATAACACCACAGTGTCTTCCAGAATCCCAGTTTGTGAGTACAGGTAAACTTGGGGTCAGTTGTATACATAGAGATGAACAGGTGTACCCCACAACTAAACTCACGGTTAACATCAATAACCAAAGCTACATATTAAAGGTAGACATATTGCAAAAATCTGCTCATGCTGTTGTTTTAGGTAGAAATATCCCAATTCTGGTAGATCTTTTAAACACTGAGCAGAGAACTGCAGAGATTATGGCTGTAACAAGGTTGTAGGCTAGAAAGGTTTAAACTGCAAACAAAACAGTGGGGTTTTAAAAGAATTACCATATGCTGGCAAACTGCAAGAAAACAAAAAGGGAGAAGAGACAGGAAAAAATTAGAGGCACAAAAATAGTGGAACAATTGGATACACCCATAAGTGAAACATTTGCCTTACCTGGTGACATAGCGACGTTGCAAAGGCAGGAGGAAACACTCAAACCCTTGTTTTTAGACTGTGCTAAGGAAAGAGAATCAGCTCAGGGAAGTCAACTCATTCTGAAAGACAACAAGCTCTAGGTCAAAAATGGTGTTGAGCAATTAGTGGTTCCCAAATGTCTCAGAGACGAAGTTTTAAAGCTATGTCATTCGGACCCGTGGCCAGGTCAATTGGGTCAGGCTAAAACACACAGCAGATTTGCAAGTCGATTTTACTGGCCAAGTCAGCTGCTGAATTTTGTAATGTCTGTCCAGAGTGTCAGTTAACAGCATCTGAGAAAAAGTCAGACAGGGAGCCAAAAATAAGTCTGACAGTAATTGACATGCAATTTTCACCATGGATATAATATGCCCTTTACCAAGAGGCCGGGGAGGAAATTGCCATATTTTAGTAATCTGGGTCTATGCTACCCGGAAGCATTTGCTCTGAGAAAGACTGAAAAGCTAAACATCCTGTCCTACGTTCTCAAGATGAGGGACAGGCTGAGGGAGCTGAAGGAAAGGATACCAGCTGGGCTGTTTAAAGAACAACCAGGACAGACAAGCCTCATACAGCACATTATCTGGTACTGGTATCTGGAATCTGTCACTGGTAGCCGACTCATCACCAGCCCATACACTGTAGAGACTTGTGACATGTTAACTACCTGGCGATTCTGGGGGAATGAGGGCACTGCAATTTCACCAACTGGATAAAAACAATGGTGGACAGACACATAGCTAGCTAGATAAATAGATAGATAGATGGATAGTTGGACAGATGAATTCCTCTGAATTTTCTGCTCTTAGTATAAGAGGCAAGGGGTCATTTAATTCAAATAATTCTTTACATTTTTCTATTTAAACAATAAACAGCCTTTTCTGCTTTTCTCTCATTACAGAAACCTGTTTCTGAAATAAAACAAAGAGAAATGTCCTGACTGTCCTACAAGTTCTTCAATTGGATCAAATCTGTCTAGTTAGGTAGATAGACAGATATGTAGCACGTGTAAATGTAACACAGGAGCTACGTTAGCTAACTCAGTGTCTACACCAACCGTTACACCACAATAGGAATTTCTATTGAGGGACAGATCAACCATAGGTTGGGATTCTTCAGGGGTTTGGACCAGTGTTGATATCTCACTAGGTACTCTAAGGAGAGCTTGGACAGAGATGCGACGGACCAGTGAGTACAGGGTTAAAGATACAATCATGTATTTATTCACAGAAATGATGTGACCTTCTTCTTATGTGTGTGTGAATAGTTGTGAGTGGCTAATAGGAAATAAAACAAAAAACATATAAAAATGGAGTAGGAAGAATAAATGAGTTATAAGAGGAAATTGTAGTTCAATGAGGCTCTATAAAAAAATTAACAATACTGGAAAAATGTTCAGATTTAACAACAAAACCCAACACACATAAGACCCTCAGCAAAAGTTTAAATGGTAGTAAAATAATAAACTTCAGAGTCAAGAATTCATGAGATATTTAACTCAACTTTCAACAATATAACAGTCCTTTAATCTGAAATGTGAACCAACAGTTTTTTCCTTTTGTTATAATTAATGTTCCTTTCTGGAGTAATATCGTCTCAAAGCGTCAGAAAAGTGTTTAAATCTTCACTACCCGGGTAGACTAAGGCTGTGTGTGTGTGTGTGTGTGTGTGTGTGTGTGTGTGTGTGTGTGTGTGTGTGTGTGTGTGTGTGTGTGTGTGTGTGTGTATCTTTCTCTGCGGCTCCGTTTGGGGGTTCTGACGTCACTCGCACAGCACTCTGGGAAGTGTAGTCTCGGGTTGGCTCGCCATCTTTGGACACAGGAAAATTCGCTCGCTTTTCCCGTCAACAAAACAACCTGTACGATACAGCACTAAGTTCAGCAAGACTGTATGACAAGCATATTCATCTCAGCATGTCTCTGAGTCCGTAAACAGCAGGATTTAACACTTAACATCGTATATTTACACTTAAACAAGATGCTAATCCCGCTAGCCTCTGCCTGCTAGCCTACAGCTTAGCAGCTGAAACGAGCTCTTTAGCCGAGGTCTGTCTCACACATTTATACTCCGGCTGTTTAATAATCTTTTAACTCCCTTATCAACACTTTAAACATCTTATCACTTGGAAATCTACACTTACTAACTCATAATCCCTCCTTAAACAGCACCGTCTGAACTCA
Source organism: Salminus brasiliensis (assembly GCF_030463535.1). Lineage (NCBI taxonomy): Eukaryota > Metazoa > Chordata > Actinopteri > Characiformes > Bryconidae > Salminus > Salminus brasiliensis. Next base: position 10,603,108 of record NC_132902.1, on the reverse strand, counting down.
CCGGAGTTTCTCTTCACAACTGAACAGAAATTTATGAGAGTTTATCAAACTCAGGACTAAATAACACTGAAAAAACGAGGAATGGGGGATTTTATTTCCCCTTTGGACAGTTAAGCAGCTTTTAACTTCAATAACTGATCACAAAAACTAGCAACTCAGCATCAGCTCTGGACACAACACACACTCACACCTGAAGAGAGCAAGAAGAAGTGAAGAGGGGGAGAGAAGGTGGGGGGCAAATGAACAGCCTCTATAGAAGAGCTCAGAAAGAGGGTCCTAATTTTAACAGTGTTACAGACAGACAGACAGATTAATTTCTCAGAGGTTTCTGCTCTCAGTATAAGAAGTTAGAGGTAATTTACTTATTTATATTTTTCTATTTACATGATAAACAGTAGTGTTGTCACGATACCAAACTTATGACTTCAGATACGATACCTGCCTAAATATCTCAATACCGATACTGAAACGATACCACAGCAAAAACTACAACATTAGGAAAAGTAATGGAATAATAGATGATCAAAAATAGTTTTATTAATAAACAGAAAGGTCTGTGTGTGTGTGTGTGTGTCTGTGTGTGTGTATGTGTGTGTGTGTGTGTGTGTGTGTGTGTGTCTGGTAGAGGGGAGAACAGAAAAGCTCGCCTGGTTAAAGGTCTTAAAAACATGCACATAAACAAAACTTCATTATCGATGTCGTCCAAAATGTTGGAGGTCGTATTCATTGATCATACGATCAGTTTGTAACGTAATTACTGCGACAGCTCTGTTTAGAACTGCTGCTGATCTACTGGTGAACGCCTGATATTTAGCAGCATGGAGGTTCAGGTGAACATAATGCTACCAGTTCTCCACATTGGTAGTTATCAATAAAGAAAAGCCAGTTAACTTCAACAGCTCTCACTGCCCTAAACTCCTCCTGAAAAAACTCCCCCTCCTCTGACTGCAGCTTGGTGAGAGTGTTAGAGCTGTATCACTCTTCACTGATCTGACCTTCTCTGACCTCTTTAACCTCTGCAGGTCTGTCAGAAAGAGGCTGAGCTCAGTTGGAGGTGTTGGCTCCTTTGGTCTGTACAGGTTTAAAGCATAGTCTGCAGACCAGGTTTGGTGTTTCTCGGGGTTGCTCTGACTGTCGGTTGTTTCTGAAAAATAATTCCATATTTCACTTCGCGAGTGAACTTTTCCCTCAAGTCGAGGACGGTGTGTAAACCGCTGGTATCAGCAGCCATGCTACCCGCTCTCTTCTGAGCAGGCCTGCACTGCAGAGAGACGAGGCAAGCGCTGGAGTGCTGCGTGCGCACACTGCCCCGCCTGTGGCCCTCGTTGGAAACACCGCTCTTATTTAAAAACGCGCTCATTCATTTAGGGACGGTCGTCAATAAATGCAGTATTGTACCGTTTTTAATGAAGAAGAATCCAGATACTTTTCAGGTATCTGTGAATCGTGCAACACTGATGAATAGCTTTATCTGATTTTCCCTTTATCTTTTTGATGTAATTTCTAGTTCATGCATGTTTAACCAAATGAAGCTTTTCCACACGTGTGTACCCGAGGTGCAAGATCAGTCAGACCAGTCTGGTTCTAACCAATAGCAGTAGCTGTCCATGTGATCTAATATAACAGCCTTCATTTTCTAAACACAATCTCAGGAATAATTTCCTACAGGATGAGTTTTGTTACAACAATCTCTCTCTGGACATTTGTTAGATTTTTTTGATAGAGATTGTTGTTCTAAATTCCGAGTACTGAATTCCGAATTCTAAATTCCGAGTTCCAAATTCCGAGTTCCAAGTTCCGAGTTCTAAATTCCGAGTTCCGAATTCCGAGCTCCAAATTCCAAGTTCCGAAATCCAAATTCTAAATTCAGAGTTCTAAATTCCGAGTTCCAAGTTCTGAGTTCCAAGTTCCGAGTTCCAAGTTCTAAATTCCGAGTTCCGAGTTCTAAATTCCGAGTTCCGAGCTCCAAATTCCAAGCTCCAAATTCCAAGTTCCGAAATCCGAGTTCTAAATTCCGAGTTCCGAGTTCTGAGTTCCGAATTCTGAGTTCCAAATTCCGAGTTTCGAATTCCAAGTTCTGAATTAAGAGTTTTAAGTTCTGAGTTCTGAGTTCTAAGGAGGAGGAAGAAGGTATCGAAATGTCATAATTTATTTGATGTAAATATGACGTTACGTTTTGTTAATTTAACATGAATTATATTGACTGTAGCGGCCACACGGAGCCAAGTAGCCAGCTAAAAAACGTAAGCTAGTAGTGGCCTGGCTTTGCTTTTATCACAGTTTCTATTTTATTCTGGGGTGTTATTTTAAATTGTATTGTTACTCGGCGTGAGTTGAGATGAGTGATACGGGAGTTCCTGTCATTCTTACTAGCAGGATTTAATGTGCTCTCTCTTTCTGTTCTCCTTTTTTGTGTCTCTCTTTAGTTATGCACTGAGTTTGAAAGGATAGCAGCAGTCTAGCTGAAGAGGCAGTTTTACTTGGACATGTATGCACCAAAACTGCTTAAACTGTACAGGATGGGAAGGCAAGCATTTGCAGAGAATATACAGAAGCTTCTTGATGAGCTTTATGAACAGGTGTGTGGCTTAACCTAACTGTACCTGCTTGCTGTAAACAAGTGGTTCTTTGGGCTTTGATAGCGAGTGAGACTGCCATCATGCATATTACAGTAATGTTAGAAATGTAGTAGAAATGTGTTCTTGTGTGTTTGTAGATTTTTTGTTTGTTTTTTATTAAACAGAGGAAATTGTGATGCTCCAAAACACTGCTGCACTGAAAGGTCTTCCTCTATTCTTAAGAGAGGTGCATGCAAATACTATCCTGAGGACCTGCTTGATAAATTTAAATGTTTTCTTATTTTAATTATGCAGTCATTCATGATCTTTATCACAGCTACTGATGAATGTCCAGCTGCTTCTTTGTCTTTAAAAAGGCTGTTCTGTTCTCTACTTCAGCTTAAATGGTGCTGTGGCACTAGTTTTACACTCACCCTACTCCCCTACGAATTACCTTGGGTGAATGTAATGAGGCATGAGTTCTTACATCTGTTATTGTGCAGCTTTTTTATGTCCTTAATATTGAAAACCCCAAAGAGATGAGATACAGTTTTGAGGGAATCCAAAAAGTCTTTTCAGGGCTTGGAACCAGTTTCTCAGCAATGGGTCCTGATCTGTTGAGCCAAGACTGAGTTAAAGGCCAAACCACACCACCACATTATTCAGAGTCCACCTTTTAGTGTTTGAAGCCTGAGCAGAAATTGAAGAGGCAGATGTCAGTGTCCTTTTGCGAAACTGCATTCTTGTCTAGTTGTCCTGACTCTGAAAGCACTTCCACATGTCTGTAAAATTAAGATGGTGGTAATTTTAAGTTTGTGCAGATGGAGTTTCATGGGGATGATTGGGCTATAAATACCTGTGGGAGTGCAACAGGATGATTGGCTAAAAAGAGTGATTGTATTTAGGTGTGTCGAAGGCCATAGTGTGAAGGATAAAGTAAAATCTGCAGGGGTATGGAAGTGGATGGTCGTATAAGTCTACCAGCAGTGGTTAAATCCCAGTCAACAGGAAATTCTCACCATTGTTGAGCACAAGTGAGCAAAGGTCCCTTCAGAGTGTTCTTCCAGAAGTGTGTTTTAAAGGGCCTGCGTTGACTTTAAGAAGCAATTCTTGTCTGGAAGCAAAGTGATCTTCAGTCACGAGCTGTGATAAATGCTGGCGGTCCCTGTCAGAGAATTTCCTGGGACTGGGATTTTTGCCACTGCTGGTAGACCATTCGCAGATGATCATTTTAGTTCTTCTACCTCATTTACTTGATGTGCAGGTAGTCATGTCTGCCTGTTCTAAATAAAATGAACAATGCAGGCAGCAGTATCACAATCTTAATGTAGTGTTCAGTGTGGCTTCATGTACCTTTTTCATTTTGTAAAGTCATATCCACATGATTGTGGATTCTCGTTGCTGTGAATTAGCTCTGTTACAGCCTCTGTCCAGTTTGAGTTGTCAGGTTTTGATTTTGCTTTCTGGTTTTGTCCATTAGATTGCTGTTCCCCCGGTTGTGCTTTGCTTTGTTGTTTCTGTTTACTTTTGCAAGAGTTTCCTTGTGTTCACTGCCACATCTGACCAGGCCTGACAGTAACTAATAAATGATTTATTATTATCATTGCTGAAAACAACTGTATCATGAAAACATCACATCTGTAATACATAAAAGAAATTATTATTGTGGTTGTCATTATTTATTAACAATAATAACAATGGTAATATTTACATATTTAATGTGCTAAAATGCCTTAAGATGAGACAATTAGCCTCATTAATAAGTGAGGAAATGATTGTTGGCTTCTTCTTCTCAGTCTATGACTGGAACTACTGCTGCTGCAGATATGATATCTGACCTGTAGGTGGCGCTGCTGTGTCGCTTTTCATCCTGAATCTGTGTAATCTCTGTGAAACTGGACTGAATTGTCTACTTATGTCTCTTTACCCTGAACTGTCTCCGTTTTGTGGTGCTAATAACCACAGTATGAGGAGGCCTGGAAAAAAAACTTGTGACCTTCACCTTCACAAGTTCCATAATGAGTGTAAACAGTCCTCATTTCCCAACGAGAATCCAGATCCAGATCAAAGGATAAGGAGTTAAAACACTCTGACTTCCTAAAACATTATTAAAACTTCATTAACATGAAGGAAAACACCAGAAAAAGACAAAGATATAGATTTTGTTCTGAAATATGATAAATGAACCCCCCCCCCCAAAAAAAAAGTTGTTTTCCTGAATTTGATTTTAAAATCTAGATTTTAGAAACTATGAACTGAAACTCCATCGCAGCATTTGAAGACTATTAATACGCAACATTATGGGCTGTTTCATTTAGACGTCTAATAGACTGTTGTGTCTAAAAGATCAACTCTGGCATATATTAAATATAACAGCAATTTTAAAATGCAGTTTATTAGTTCTTATCTCCTGGTCTCCGGAACACTCATCTCACTTGACCTTGGAGAAGCAATCTGCCTGCACCCTCCCATGAGCCTTTGCAAGGTCTAGGCCACAGAGACCAGCTACAGTTTGTTTCTTTAGTTCCAGTGCATTTAAACATACACTTCAGGTGAGGATTTACAGATTTATCAATTCTTCTGTTTACAGACTGTCATTCTCCCTTTTCATGACCGTCATGAACTGAACTACATCCAGTTTTTCACATTTTTTGTTTTGAGATCTGGTTCTTCTCATCCCACCTTCGACTTTGGAGTAGAGTATTTTAAAGCTTACTTTAGAGGTTTTCCAAAATCGGTTAATAGATGCTCTAAATTCAGTTCAGGATGAGAAGATTACATAGAGGATATAACAAACGCGAGATAAGGGGTGAAGATACATTTACTTACACTGCTATATCATTTGTTTTATGACTTCTACATAGCCTGGCATACAAAGAGACTAAATCTATAACCACTAGACTACTATAATAACACACAAAGAATGATTTAAAGTAAATAACAGCAAATATTAAATGTATTATTATTAATATTATAATTGGAAAACAATTTATTATTGACTATTAAAGACTGCACACACTGCTTTCGGAATATAGAACAGTATATGATTTACAAGATTAAAACAGACCCAGTTTTTCTAAAGCATGAAAGTTCAAGTAGTTGGCGTCATCACTCGGCTCTATGTTCAAAGTGTCAACAAGTAATAAATAATAAGAAAAGAGGGTGACATTGAAACATTGAAAAACAATATTGATAAAATGAAAAAAAAGCATTTTAAAAAATTGATTCAAGTTTATTTATAAAACACTTTTCACAACGAATGTCATAATAAAGCAGCTTTACAGAGATGTCAGAGCCTATTTTGAGCAAGCCAGTGGTAAGAAAAACTTGAGAGGAACAAATCCTCCTCTGGTCACCAGACAGCAAAATAAAAAGCAAAGCAGGAATAAAAACAATAAATTAATACTGAATTAAGAGGATATGGAAATGCACCGTCAAGCCATAAAAGATGAAAACGTGAGTGAAATGTTGAAGTCCAGGCAGGTATGCATGATCATGCAGTGAGGTGAGGATGAATCAATACGAGGCTCCAGATCAGGACAGTGGGCAGTAGGGTAGTAGAGAGCCAGGTCTGGTGGTACAAGGATGGAACAGCTGGAACTGGGCATCTCAATACATGGTCAAGAGAGAGAGAGAAAACAGAAAGGAGGGGAAAAAACAAGGCTTTAGAAGATCCAATAGGCAAGGTGGGAGTCAGATCACGGCAAGCTGAAAAAAAACAACAACAAAAAACTGCAAAAGGTTTTAAGTCAATTTAAAACACATCTTGGATAAAATAAGGCCTTGGTTCACAGGGAAGGGCCTGACTACATAAACATACTTAATGGATACAATAGAGACAGAATTGTGGCCAAAATGCATTTGCAAAGAAACAGACATATCTACCACTCAGAGAATAAGGCCTTGAATGCACAGGATAATACAGCAGCTACCAAACACAAGCACTGCAATCCATATGATCAGCGCAGAGTCCATAAACATTTTCCATTAAAATTCCTGTAAAAGGTAGGTAAAAGGTGTCAACGTAGGATGGAGTCAGGATGACTGTTTACCAGCCGTTGCCATTGACTCTTCAGATGGTCATCTCATCTGATCACATGCATCTTAAAATACTAACAATGAAAGTGTCACTCAGGTCATTTGAAGTAGGAGAACTGTACAGAATACACTGATTATTGATTGTTACAGACATTCTACAATAGACCGAGTTCTACACAACTCTACACAATGACAAAGTGAAAGCAGGGTTTTAGACATTTGTGGTAATTAATAATAATTAAAAAAAACATATGAAATAATAATAATAATAATAACAAGAAGAAGAATAATGTAAAATCTCATATGTACACAAGTTGAAGAAAAAAAAACCGCTGAGAGGAACCAAGACTCAAAAGGGTAACCCATCCTCCTCCGGTAAACACTGAATAGCACAACACGGCAGAACAAGAATTATTTAAAAAATAATAATAATAATAATAATAATAAACCCACTAGTAAATTTTAAGAGCTGCTGCTGCAAATGTGACATCAAGCCATAAATGATGAAAATCTAAGAGTCAGAATGAATTGCAGATTTATAACCAGAGGGGTATAGATTGACAGACAGACAGAGATGCAGAAAGACAGAATGCCAGCCAGCCACAGAGTTGCACATGAATAAACAGTCAGAGCAGCACACAACCACAGAGATGCAGATGCATAGTCAGAAAGACAACCATCATTGCACCTGACAGCCAGCCAAACACAGTTGCAGAGGGATTATCATACAGTCGCAGTCAGACACAGCCATACAGTTGCAGACGGATAGTGAGTTTTACATGGATAGACAGCCAGTCAGAGTAGCTGAGTCTAAACAGAATGAATTGCAGATTTATAGACAGCCAGTAAGAGGTGTAGATGCACAGACATCCAGCGTGTTGTTGATTGACAGAGGGACAGACAGTCAAAAATGGTTGCAGATGCATAGTCAGAAAGACTGCCAGAGTTGCACATTGACAGACAGACAGACACTGAATTGCACACAAATGGCCAAGCAGACAGCCACACCGTTGCAGATGAAAAGAAAGACAACCAGAGTTTTAAATGGAGAGACAACCAAAGATGCAAAAGAACAGGCAGCCAACCAGAGATATACATGGATAGCCAGGCAGCGAGCGTTGCACATGGACATGCAGACAGCCATAGACAGTTGCAGATGGACTGACAGCCAGCCAGCCAGAGTTGCAGATCCTAAGGGAAAGAGGGCGCTGGTGAGTGGGTCTTCTAGGAGCCGGCGGGATCCACAGTTACCTATAACCTATAAGGGGGAGCAATCAGGCACTTTTATAGACAGACAGTTATAGACAGAGAAGACAATTTCACATAGACAGACAGCCAGACAGTGTAGCATATGGACTGACAGCCAGTCAGAGTTGCAGCCAGTCTAAACAGAATGAATTGCAAATGAACAGGCAGGTGTACATGGATAGCCAGAGTTGCAGAGAGACATACATACAGCCAAACAGAGTTGCAGATGCATAGTCGTAAAAACAGCCAGCCAAGCCAGCCAGAACTGCACATGGAAAGACAGACAGCCACAGAGTTGCACATTGAAAGAAAGTTAGCCACTGAATTGCACATGCATATGGACATGCAGACAGCCACACAGTTGCAGATGGATACAACCAGCCAGAGATGCAGATAGATAGTCAGACAGTTTCACATAAATACAGTGTTTCATATGCATAGACACAGCCAGAGTTGCTGCCAGAGCCTTAGCAGAACAAATGGCAGAGTTTTAGATGGAGACAGACAGAGATGCAGAACGGTAAAGCAGCCAGCGAGCCAGCCAGAGTTGCACACGGACAGCCAGTCCAGCCACAGAATCACACATGGAAAGAAAACCAGCCACAAAGTTGCACATTGACATGCAGACAGCGCCACACACAGTTGCAGACAGACAGTTTAAAAGAAACAGCCACCCAGTCAACCAGTTGCAGATGGATATACACACTGCCAAACAGTCAGAAACAGTCACACAGTCAGAAAGACAGCGGGCCATAGAGTTGCACATTGTTAGACAGCAAGCCACTGAACTGCACATGCACGGACATGCAGACAGAGGCAGACGGAATGTCAGACAGTTGCACATGGATGGATAGCCAGCCAAACAGAGTTGCAGACAGATAGTCACTTTCACATGGATAGACAGTCAGCCATCAGAGTTTAAACAGAACGCAACAGAATTGCAGATTCATAGACAGCCAAAGAGTGTTGGACAGACAAGCCAGAGACAAGATGGACATACACACAGCCAACTATATTTGCAGACACACAGTCAGAAAGACAGCCAGCCACAGAGTTGCACATGAATAGACAGACAGAGCCTAGGCAAAACCAGTTTTAAAAACTGTGATGGAACTGTGCTAAACGAGTCCTTTTCAGTAACTGAAGCAGGTATGCTTTGGAGCTGGTGCACCATTCATTAACACAAAAAGCTGTGGTTAGGGAGTGTGGCGCAGTCTAGATGATCTGTTACATGAATCAGATCTTTAGGGTGAGTCGGTAGGGATATTATATGCCTTATATGTAAAGAGAGTTACCCCTGATTAAAAGTTGGACAGACACACTGACACAGAAAGTTGCAGATGGACAAAGAGAGAAGGATAGACAGAGAGCCACACGCTGTTGCAGATGGAATAGATAAAAAGACTTAGCTTTTTATCATAAATACGCCTCCACGACCAGACCTGTGAAGGAAACTGTAATGGTTAAACCTGGGGGAGTGGATTCATTCAGGGCCATGAATCATAAGACATGGTGAACTAAGGTGGTAATCACTAATACCTTCATTGATAATGACTGGTTATAATGGGAGGAACTGACACAGGTTAGATACTGCAAAGTTTGTCGGAAATATTATGAGCTAGTGTAAATTTTTTAATACAAGCAGAGCAATTAGAATTAATGAATTAATTGATTGGAATAAAGTAAATTATGTAAACCATTTACCGGACTGGTGCGACTTGGCAGGGCCAGTCAGTCCTGGCACAGCACCTTCTCCATGTTCCCGGGGAAAACAGATCCCAGGTAGCAGAGATGAAGCCTTTCTTTGCAGAAGGGGGCCGAATGTCAAACCTGCAGCCAGCAGTGGAGCGTGAAGAGTTGGCTGAACGGCTTGCTCCCTCGTCAGTAGGTGGGCATGGGGCTAAAGACGACAATCCTGGCAGCTGTCTTCTTCCATATGGTGTCTAAACTACAATCATTAGATTTTCTCAGCATTCCCAATCTTTTCATTTCTCCAAGACTTCAACAAAATAGAACAGAATTCCTGCAGTAAGAGTACTAGCGAAAGGTCTAGCGAAAGGAGACTAAGATTAACCTATATCAGAAATAATTGTGTACTGCCTACTAGTGCTTGAAGGGGGGGGGTTAATTGTCTGCAGTCACTCCCTTATTTACATGTAGACCCATTAATCCATACCCAATCATAATGTAACGATCACGGCTTTGTAGCTCGTCTTCAGGTAAAAATAAATAAATAAAAGAGTGAGAAGAGAACCATCCACTAAGAGTTATATATGGTTTACTACACCACAAACCCCCAAACCCCCAAAACCCAATGAAAAACCTAACATTCAAACAAAAATCCACCAGTTCTTTTAAATGACACATACCTGAAGTCCAAAACAGCCCAGAGTTAGACAGCAAACAAACAAACCAGAACCCCTCTGAAAAAAAACAAAACAAAACAAAACACGTCTTGAAAAACACAAACACAAAAGCTTTCCCAATTGTCACCAAGGATGAGACAAACTGAGCCACAAACTGAGCCACAAAAATGGCACCAATTTTGCCATTAAAGAGTACAATAGGCTTTAAGACCTGAACGTCATCAACAATCACAGTGATGGTTGCAATGTGTTACAATATTCAAACATGCAAAGAAATCCTTGGTCACTGTAAGTATGAGGTTTCCACATTACATACTATAGTAGGGGGAATGACAGTAGAGTAAATAGAATAAATGATTACACACACACACACACACACACACGTTAAATTACTTACTTGCCAACTATCCAATTCACTAAGAATGACGGAACCCAGGCGGCCCCAATGATCATGGATGTCTTCTTCCGAACGGTGTCCAGAAGTGTGCAGCAGTGCTCCTTCGGGGCCTCGCTGTGTCAGGTGGAGAATAGTAGAGAACGATGATGCTGAAGGAATCACGCTGCCGCAGCGCCAATGAAAGCCTGGCGACGTTCAGGACACCGGCACCTAGAAAACAGGAGGCCGCGGAGCTCGTCTTCAGATAAAAATAAATAAATAAAAGAGTGAGAAGAGAACCATCCACTAAGAGTTATATATGGTTTACTACACCACAAACCCACAAACCCCCAAAACCCAATGAAAAACCTAACATTCAAACAAAAATCCACCAGTTCTTTTAAATGGCACATACCTGAAGTCCAAAACAGCCCAGAGTTAGACAGCAAACAAACAAACCAGAACCCCTTTGGAAAAAAACAAAACAAAACAAAACACGTCTTGAAAAACATAAACACAAAGGCTTTCCCAATTGTCACCAAGGATGAGACAAACTGAGCCACAAACTGAGCCACAAAAATGGCACCAATTTTGCCATTAAAGAGTACAATAGGCTTTAAGACCTGAACATCATCAACAATCACAGTGATGGTTGCAATGTGTTACAATATTCAAACATGCAAAGAAATCCTTGGTCACTGTAAGTATGAGGTTTCCACATTACATGCTATAGTAGGGGGAATGACAGTAGAGTAAATAGAATAAATGATTACACACACACACACACACACACACACGTTAAATTACTTACTTGCCAACTATCCAATTCACTAAGAATGACGGAACCCAGGCGGCCCCAGATCATGGATGTCTTCTTCTGAACGGTGTCCAGAAGTGTGCAGCAGTGCTCCTTCGGGGCCTCGCTGTGTCAGGTGGAGAATAGTAGAGAACGATGATGCTGAAGGTATCACGCTGCCGCAGCGCCAATGAAAGCCTGGCGACGTTCAGGACACCGGCACCTAGAAAACAGGAGGCCGCGGTGTTACTCTTTGGGCCCAAAATGTAAGTGTTTTACAGTAAAAACTCCAACAATGACGGAGACAACAACTCTCTCAGGTATTTTGAAGACCATGTTGGAGAGGTCCCAGGCTGCCTCTGCCTCGTCTTCCATCTGTGGAGTTTGAACTGCCTCTACAACAGCAACTAGATCAGCCGTTCAAGCAGGACGAGCTCCATGCAGAGCGTCTGGAGATCTTGTTCCTCCGTGGTCTCCATGTTCCTCGAGTGTAAACACAGAGACAGAAATGCAATTGTCAGTTAGTGAGAGACAAAGTACTGTACAGTAACACAGGTAGCAGATAGCACAAGGATTACAAGATAAATAAGACAAAGCTAATATTAAGACTATAAAAGTAGGCATAGTTGTTAGACTCTCTTGGTTCAATTATGTCATGAGCTTTCAAAGCAGGACTGCATCGAAACAGCAATTTAGAGTCTTAAAATACCACCTGGTCCTATAGATTCAGTGTGCAAAAGAGGGTTGTAGATACACTCAAATGAGAGCTATCCAGCTCCTGTTTTTCAATTGTTACAATAGACAAAGTATGAAAGAACCATTAAAAGAACTGGTGGATGTTTGTTTGTATGTTTTGTTGTGTTTTCAGTGGGTTTGTGGTGCAGTAAACAAAATAACACTTAGTGGATGGTTCTCTCTGCATTCCTTTCTTTTTCATTTCAAGACGACTTACAAAGCTGTAACCATTACAACGTGTACAAGACCTGATCCAAGTTGGACAGTCAGTAAATTGACCCAGTTCATTTGGCTCAGACAACACTGGACTGCAGTCATGCATGTAATGAGGTACTTAAAGGCTTTAACTGATCATGGACTGTGTTACCAGAAGAGTGGAGAGAAACTGAAGCTTCAGTCACACAGTGATGCAGATTCGGCATCAAATACAGAAAACAGATATAGCACAACAGGCTCCAGTTTTAGTCCAACTAAACACTGTCCTCTTACTCTCTGCTTGGTCTACATGTAAAGGAAAATACATGGCACTGGCTGTTACCACTTAGGAAAGCTTGTACCTCACGCAGCTACTAAATGCCTTGGACAGTGATCACCAATATGTATCTGAAAATATTGGAAGACGACCAAGAAGCAAATTGCTCTTTCCATGAACCCTGTTTGTTGACAAAGATGAAGACACGTCCACATTAGACACCACTTCATTCGATCAGCGCTCCATGAGTGTTAAATAACTCCACACTGACCCACAGCAGATATGGTTATGAGAAAGCCAAACCTTTCAAAGATTATTTAGAGTATTTGGATCAGTATAAAACACTTACAAACATGACAGATAGAAGCGATACTCAAAATGAGAAAGGGAATCTTTGTAGGGTACGACAAGAACAGTCCATCATACCTAGTCTATTATCCAGACACAGGGAAAGAAATTTCACAAGCCAAAAAAAACACACAAAAAAAATCAAATTCAAAATCAAACCCAGACTGACCAGGTAAAGGCAGCTGATTATTTCCATAGGGAGAGATGTGTACCTCCCCATGTCAACAGCCGACCATTTAATTTTACCACAGAAGAGGTTCAGTAGTTTCAACCTAATGCTCAGGGATGGTGCCTGAACAGAGGGAGACAGACCTAGTACACACCATCCAAAGAGAGATAGTAAAGCACCTCAGTATGTAGCTGACTGTATCAGATATTAAAGACCAGATAATCACAGATACTGACTTCTGTTAAAGGGTCTGTAATGTACCACAGAGCATAAAAAGAGGAAAGGAGTTCAACAAAATCAGTTTTGGGTTGATGCAGATGACAGCACAGTATAACCTTCAGCTTCACCAGATAGACGTTACAACAGCCACTCGCACTGATTGATTGTGAGATGCATATGGAGCAAACAGAGGAATTTGAAGGAAAAATCAAACAGAGGTGAAAAGGTTTTCTGTGTGCTCTCGACAGATAATTCTCTAGGGTCTAGAGATTATATATTTACCAGCCCACATTTAATGCGGGAGCTGCTTGTACTCCGACAGCCAAACCTTTTGAACATGAGAGTATTTGAATCAGCATAGAACACTTACAAACATGACGGATAGAAGCAAGACTCAAAATGAGAAGGTGAATCTTTGTAGGGAACGACAAGAACAGTCCATCATACCTAGCCTACTATCCAGACACAGGGAAAGTCCTTAAACACAGTCTGGTGAAATTTCTTACAGTGTGTGTTACAGAACACCAAACCCAGATTGACCGGTCAATAGCAGTCAAGAGAGAGAGCAGTCAAGATAGCAGTTAAGAGAGATGTGTACCCCCATGCTTACAGCTAACCGTGTTGATCAGACTCCAGAAGAGGTTTAAGAGTCTCAAACTGATGCTTAAGATGGCGTTTAAACAGAGGCTGACATAGTACACGCCATCCAAAGAGAGAAAGGAAAGCACCTCAGCAGCTGACTTAGCTGACTGTGTGTCAGCTATTAAAGACCAGACACTGACCAATATTGACTACAGTTACAGGGTCTGTAATGTAATGAGCTGTAATGAGCTTCAAAGATTCAAGATTCAAGAGTTTTATTGTCATATGCACAGCCAAAACAGACAGTTACGCTGTACAATGAAATTCTTACTTTGCTGTCCCTCCATTCACCAATAGATAAAGATAACAAAAAAGAAATTAATAATAAAAAATATATACAAAATAAATAAAGTATAATAATATAAGTTGAAGTAAAAAAAAAATTAAAGTAAAAAAAAAAAAAAAAAATTAAAGATGCAAAGAGTTCAACAAAATCACAGTTTTGATTTGATTCAGATGATCGCACAGTATGACCTTCAGCTCTACCAGATGGATGTTACAACTACTACTTGCATGCACCGATTGATGTTGAGATGTATATAGAGCAACCAAAGGGATTTAAAGGAAAATCAAATACAGGTGAAAAGGTTTTATGTAAACTGAACAAGTCACTGTATGCTCTCAAACCATCTGGAAGAACCTGGAACATGATTATCTAGATGAAAATGGCTCAACACAGAACCCAGCTGACCATCGTGTCTACAACAAACACCCTGAAAACAGGAGGATAATACTGATAATCTGGGTTGAGGATCTCATCATTGCTGCAGAGACAATGACTTACTCATGGAGGTACAAAAAGAGGTGAACAACATTTAAGATGAAGGATCTAGGAAAACTGAACTATTTTCTAGGTACTGATTTTGATCAAAGTCATTGAGGAGTAAAGAGGAGTCAAAAGAAGTTCAAAAGTACTAGAAGAATTTGGTATGTCTGCCAAGGTCATGTGCCATGTGAACAAAAGTTACAGTGTAACAAGTAGTGATTCTGTTGATCCTACAAGATCTCACAAAGCAGCAGGTAGATTGACACAGCTACTAAATTCCATGGACAGTGATCACCAATAGGCATCTGTGAAAAATACCTGAAGACAACCAAGAAGCAAATCACTTTCCATGAACCCTGTATGTCCACAAAGATGAAGACATATCCACATTAGACACCACTTCATTCGATCAGCGCTCCATGAGTGTAAAATAACTGAACTCCATCCCACAGCAGATATGGTGGCAGATGTTATGACAATACCAAATACAAAATCAGTTTTGGGTTGATGCACAGTATGACCTTCAGCTCCACCAGATAGAGGTTACAACAGCCTAGTGAATGCTTCAATTAATTGAGAGATGTATATGGAGGAAAATCAAATACAGGTGAAAAGGTTTTCTGTAAACTGAACAAGTCACTGTATGCTCTCAAACAGTCTGGAAGAACCTGGAACAACATGTTACCTGATTATCCAGATGAAAATGGCTTTACACAGAACTTAGATGACCACTGGGTCTACAACAAACCCCCTGAAAACAGGGATAGATGTTCATCATGAAGTACAGTAAGCTAGCTGGGATACTGTTGGTGATCATGATCACAGGTGTGTATTTATTGTCTCAGGAACAGACTGGCTCCTTTACGAGTGTGTTGGCTACAGTATCTGTACATAAAGGCTCTATATAACATGACATTGAGGTCAGAAGTCCATCATGAACGCTAAAAGCCTCCACAAACTTCCAGAGGGAGCGATTCTATGTCCCCCACCAATGTGAAAATCACTGTTGTTGGTCATTTAGAGTCTTAAAATACCACCTGGTCCTATAGATTCAGTGTGCAAAAGAGGGTTGTAGATACACTCTAGTGAGAGCTATCCAGCTCCTGTTTTTCAATTGTTCCAATAGAGAAAGTATGAAAGAACCATTAAAAGAACTGGTGGATGTTTGTTTGTATGTTTTGTTGTGTTTTCAGTGGGTTTGTGGTGCAGTAAACAAAATAACACTTAGTGGATGGTTCTCTCTGCATTCCTTTCTTTTTCATTTCAAGACGACTTACAAAGCCGTAACCATTACAACGTGTACAAGACCTGATCCAAGTTGGACAGTCAGTAAATTGCCCCAGTTCATTTGGCTCAGACAACACTGGACTGCAGTCAAGCATGTAATGAGATACTTAAAGGCTTCAGCTGATCATGGACTGTGTTACCAGAAGAGTGGAGAGGAACTGAAACTTGAGGCACACAGTGATGCAGATTTGGCATTAAATTCAGGAGACAGACGAAGCACAACAGGCTCCAGTTTTAGTCCAACTAAAGACTGTCCTCTTACTCTCTGCTCTGTCTACATGTGAAGGAGAATACATGGCACTGGCTGTTACTATTCAAGAAAGCTTGTACCTCACACAGCTACTAAATGCCATGGACAGTGATCACCAATAGGCACCTGTGAAAATACCTGAAGACAACCAAGAAGCAAACGCTCTTTTCATGAACCCTGTATGCCGACAAAGATGAAGACACGTCCACATTAGACACCACTTCAGTCGATCAGCGCTCCGTAAGTATAAAATAACTGAACTCTGTCCCACAGCAGATATGGTGGCAGATGTTATGACAATACCTGCAACTAAGCTGAAGCTGGAGAAAGTTAAGAGCTTTGTGTTTGGGAGGTAAACGGGTGAGTGTTGTGCTGTGGAATGCCATGTGCAGTGTGAGAGCAAGTGGGGCTCGAATCAACCGATGGGCTGCAAGCCAAGCTAACCATCTTACACAGCAATTTACCTAAAGAACTCTTCACAACAGGGCCTTAATCAGCTGATTGAAACAACCTCCATACGACATGCTGACAGGGAGAAAGCCTGACTCACAGTTGTAGGGTACGACAAGAACAGTCCATCATACCTAGACTACTATCCAGACACAGAAAGTCCATAAACACAGACTTGTGAAATTTCTTACAGAGTGTGTTACAGAACACCAATCCCAGACTGACCAGTCAATAGCAGATGACTTCCATGAAAAGAGACATGTACCCCCATGCTAACAGAAGAGGTTCAAGAGTCTCAAACTGATGTTCAAGAAGGAGACAGACATAGCGCACGCCATCCAAAGAAAGCCAGGAAACCACGTCAGTACTTAGCTGACCATTTCAGAAGACCAGATGACGACCGATACAGACTACTGTTACAGGGTCTGTAATGTACCACAGAGCTTAAAAAGAGGAGCTCATCAAAGTCAGTTTTGGGTTGATGCAGATGACACCACAGTATGACCTTCAGCTCCACCAGATAGAGGTTACAAAAGCCACTCACGCCGACTGATTGTGAGATGAATATGGAGAGTACTCAAACACAGACTTGTGAAATTTCTTACAGTGTGTTACTGAACACCAAACCCAGACTGACCAGGTAATGGCAGCTGATAATTTCGATGGGGAGAGATCTGTACCCCCCCTTGCAAACAGCTAACTGTGGTGATTAAATTCCTGCAGAGGTTCAAGAGTCTCAAACCGCTAAAAGACATGGTACACACTATTCAAAGAGAGACAGAAAAGCACCTCTAGCTTTAGTTGACTGTGTGTCAGATATTGAAGACCAGGTACTGACCAATACTGACTATTGTTACAGGGTCAGTAACAGAGCTTCAAAGAGGAGTTCAACTAAATCACAGTATTGGGTTGATGCAGATGACCTTGAGCTCCACCAGGTGGACGTTACAACAGCCTGCTTGCATGAACACATTGATGGAGAGATGTGTATGGAGCAACCAGAGGGATTTAAAGGAAAGAAATACAGGTGAATCAGGTCATTAGGACATCTGAAGTACATAAACAAAGTACGAAATAACCATTAAAAGAACTGGTGGATGTTTTGTTGTGTTTTCAGTGGGTTTGTGGTGCAGTAAACAAAATAACACTTAGGGGATGGTTCTCCCCGCATTTCTTTCTTTTTAAGTTCCAAGACGACTTACAAAGCCATAACTGTTACAACGTGTACAAGACCTGATCCAAGTTGGACAGTCAGTAAATTGCCCCAGTTCATTTGGCTCAGACAACACTGGACTGCAGTCAAGCATGTAATGAGGTACGTAAAGCACTGGCTGTTACCACTCAGGAAAGCTTGTACCTCACAGCTACTAAATGCCATGAACAGTGATCACCAATATGCACCTGTGAAAATACCTGAAGACAACCAAGAAGCAATCGCTCTTTCCATGAACCCTGTATGGTGACACAGAGTGTGTTACAGAAAACCAAACCCAGACTGACCAGTCAATGGCACGTGACTTCCATGAAAAGAGACATGTACCCCCATGCTAACAGAAGAGGTTCAAGAGTCTCAAACTGATGTTCAAGAAGGAGACAGACATAGCACACGCCATCTAAGGAGAAACAGGAAAGCACATCAGTATTTAGCTGACTGTGGGTTAGATAATGAAGACCAGACACTGATCAATACTGACTACTGTTACAGGGTAGAGGAGTTCAACAAAATCACAGTATTGGGTTGATGCAGATCACCTTGAGCTCCACCAGATGGACGTTACAACAGCCTAGTGAATGCTTCAATTAATTGAGAGATGTACATGGAGGAAAATCAAACACAGGTGAAAAGGTTTTCTGTAAACTGAACAAGTCACTGTATGCTCTCAAACAGTCTGGAAGAACCTGGAACAACGTTACCTGATTATCCAGATGAAAATGGCTTTACACAGAACCTAGATGACCACTGGGTCGACAACAAACCCCCTGAAAACAGGGTTAGATGTTCATCATGAAGTACAGTAAGCTAGCTGTGATGCTGTTGGTGATCATGATCACAGGTGTGTATTTATTGTCTCAGGAACAGACTGGCTCCTTTACGAGTGTGTTGGCTACACTATCTGTACATAAAGGCTCTATATAACATGACATTGAGGTCAGAAGTCTATCATGAACGCTAAAAGCCTCCACAAACGTCCAGAGGGAGAGATTCTATGTCCCCCACCAATGTGAAAATCACTCCTAGGCCTTGATTCAGAGAGATGTATTCACTAGGTTTTGATCAAGTTTCACAGGAACATCGTGAACTAAGGAGCTGATCAGTCAGAACTTCACTGACCGTGACTTCTTTAGGGGCTAGAGATCGTATATTTAACAGCCCAAATTCAATACAGGAGCTGCTTGAACTCGGAAAGCAGAATGAATCTGAATCAATTCTAATAAAGTTGATAAAGAGGATTTTCTGACTTTACGATTATAAATCATGCGGGGACACAGACACAGTCTCCGTACTGCAGGTTAGTCTGAAACACTATGAGTGACTCTGATATATTACTGTTTAATACAAGCAGAGAAATCACAGAATTAATGCTGATAAAATCGAGGAAATCCTCTTAATCTAACCTGACTGGTGGGACTGGGAAGAGCCGGTCAATCCTGGAGCAGCAGCTTCTCCGTGTTCCCAGAGATCACGACGGACCCCAGGCAGCTCGGGTGAACTTCTCTGCGGAAGAGGACCTGCCGCTCCCCAAAGACCTCCCAGAAAAATCAGCGCCGACGCCCCTGTCCGGCAGCCAGCAGTGGAGCGAAGAGCCGGTGAACTTCTCTCTTACTCGTCGGTAGGTGAGCAGGGGGCCGAAGACGATGATCCTGGAGTCTGTCTTTCTCCAAACGGGGCTGAAGTCGCCTGCCGACGTCCAGGACACGGACACCTGGAGAACAGGAGACCGTGGCGTTGCTCTTTGGGCTCGGATACTTTGAGGAGTTTTACAGCAGAGTCTCCAACAATGAGAGCACCGCCCTGAGGAGCTGTACTCGGTGCCGGAGCAGGTGAAGGTGAAGAGCTGTGGTGGTGGGGAGTGGAGGTGACGAACCTCGGGGTCTTCCGCTCCGGTAGCGCTGGAACTGAGACCGCCGCGTTGGAGACGTCACGGGCTGCCTCTGGCCTCGTCTTCCGTCGGTGGAACTCGGACTGCCGGTCCAGCTGGACGAGCTCCAAGCTGAGCGTCTGGAGAGCTCGTTCCTCCGCGGTCTCCATGTTCCCCCACAGTGAAGTCAAACACAGGCGGTCAGTGAGACAGAGGACTGTACAGTAACACAGCCAGCTGCTGTGATCCTCGAGCTCTCTGCTCCCTAAGATCAATCAGACAGAGCTGAGAGTAAAGACTATAAAGGAGAGTCGGTCGCTCGACGCTCTGAGTCGACTCACGTCTCGAACAGCGGTTCAGAGTCTCGCTCAAAATACCGGAGATCACGTGATCGGCGGAACCGAAGCTTCGTTACGTCACTGAAACCGATCACGTGTCAACGCGCGTCAGTTCCCCGGTCCCGCTGTAGACCCGAGCACAACGAGCTGAATATAAACTGAAATATGAACTTAAATAAAATATAAATAAATAAAATGAGTGAATTTGGTTGACTTTCATTTTAAGAGAAAACTAAACATGAACATAGTTTTTACTTTGAACATCAGGTGTTGTTTCCAAACCGACAAAAGAGATAAAAGTCCTTGACAAACCTCCGTATTTGAGGGTTTTTAACTGGAGACGATGTGAAATTACCTCTAATAAAACATTAAGAGGAACAATAAGGACTAAATGACGGCAATCGTTTAAAATGTCTACCGCAGTCCAATTTCCAGACACTGGAGAGAGGGGTCTGCCCCGCCCCCTCAACCCCAGACCCGCAGCTCGAGCGGGTTGCCAGGTTGAGGACACTGAACCTGCAGGAACGAGCGCGAGACGAGTTCAGTAACTTTTACAATGACAAGCGACGACGAGTCATTTTCTGTAAGATGATCAGTAAATATACTCGCTTGATCTGTTTTTACTGTCTGTTCATTATAAACCAGCTCATGAGGATTTTATATAACTCTGTCAACTGTTAGCGAGCTAGATGCAGCGCTGCCGGCTTTATCCAGAGCCAAGCTCGTTTCTAAACGTTTCTCGTGTCTCGTTTCAGGTTAAATGAGTTTAATGAAGTGGAGATTTGGAGTCAGATGAACTTCACACTGTGAGGTATGGCCGTGTCTAACAGTCCGGCTGTGTGTCTCTGTATTAATGCGCCACAGGAGCAGCGCTTTTTTAGAGACAACAAATGAGTAATATATTGATCCTTTCTGGTTAAATACTTCATCTTACAGATATTCCACAAACAATACTAATTAATAATATAGAGAACTATAAGAGAAACACTGAGATCTGCAGAAGAACAAGTAACCTGAAGGAACTAGACCAGGCGGCGGAGGACTACATTTTGAGGACCCGCAGATGAAGTTCAGCTCAATCAGGCTGGAGGGAGAAGGTCCGCTATCAGAGAGAGGAGAGTGAGGCTTTATCACCGGGGGAGGAAACTAGTCTGAATCCCAGCACTTCAGTGTATGTAGACCACAATAATCACCTCCATGTTATTAAAATATTCAATAATAAGATAAAGCTCCCATTAGTTTGTTGTTGTTGTAGATTGTTAGTTAATTAAGAAGGACGTTGGCAGATCTAGCTAGATAGTTGGGTAGCTCGGCTAATTAGCTGTTAGCTTTCACTGAACTCCAGCTTTCCTTCCTTCACAGTTTATTCAGGTCAGAGAGCTTTTATTTGTGGAAACACAAATATCTAAAGAAAGAGATCAACAGTAAATAGAAAGTCATTTTAATGAAATCCTACAGAATTTTCTCTGTGGAGGATATTTCATTATTTTTACTTAGAAAACAAAGCAGGATTTCTCAGTCAGGGAGCTGAAGCTCATAGAGGAGGATTTTCTAATAAAAATGAACCTCAGCTCTTTGTCTACTGGATAAGCTTGACTTTGGGCTTAAGTTATCTTGCTAATCTGAGAAATCCTGCTTTGTGAAATTCCCTCCAGGAGTGGCTAAATGTTTACATAGGATACATCTGATTTTGTTGGATGAACAGAATTACTGAACACATTTGATTGATTTTGTGGCTTTTGGTCTGCAGGTATCCCACCAATGCAGAGTATGTCCAAGTTAGCAAAGCTTTAATGGTGAAGATCTCTTTCCTGAGGGATGTTGAGGAGGACGGTTATGTACGTTTGTTTAAGAATGATTTTATTATGGTTGATCACAGAAGAGTAGTTGGTGTAATATTGGTGGAGAGATTTGAGTAATTCTCTTTTTTATGGTTGGGACTGATATCTTATGGTATCTTTGATGGAGGAATCATGCGTTGTTGGAGAGGATGCTACGTCTGAGGCCCACATTGAGGTATTGAGGATTGTGAAGGACCACATGAAGAAGACCTTTGAAGACTCTTGGAAGATTCTCAGGGGTAAGTGGAATAAAGTAATGTGAGGTAAAACAGTATAGCCATCAAATGTGATGTGATGAACCCACTTCATATGAATAATTGTGTCTTTTATAGTCTACTATAAGATATTTATGAAGGTTTTTTTTACTCTCCACTCCTGCCTTCATCTCTGCACTTTATTGCAACATCATAATGAAGCTTTTGTGTATTTTCTGCTTTTGTCTTACAGTGTATGATGAGGTTGATGCCATCCATCCTGTGATGGTGAACATTTGTCACCGCTTCAGCTGAAACAGTGCTGGGAGTTTTCCTCTAAAGGACTCCTAGGTGATCTTCAAGAGATGCTCAGAAAAAGTGTAAGCACACCATTTTCATCTCCACCAGCAGACCTACAGAAGACTCTTAAATTCAGTGATGCTCTCAGAGGTGTACAGGGTCAAAGGAAGGTGCTTCAGTGTGTATCTAATATTACACTAAATTATGTAAGTATTCCTTTGATGATGTTGGTGTAACGGGCCGCCTGCATACTGAAGTGATTCCATTCATTAGCAAAGTCACGTACTTACTAAACATAGACACTGTGTGGGTTCTGTATGGTAAACTGTTGCTTCTGGTTTCTGGTGGGTGTTTTTCTTTTTAATAAGGCTGATATTCTCTTATATAAGTGTAACCTACTTTACGTACATTTTGCCATGTCAGGATGAAATGATTTTTTTAGCTTGTATAATAAAACCTTTTTACTTAGTTTAATTGTATTATTTTGTTAATTTCTGTTAATGCCATATTATAATGGTATGGAGTGTAATTTCTTTTAATTTTATCATTTCTATTTCTGTTGCTCTTTCAATTAATGCTAAAGTTCAATATATTTACTATTTATGTTCTATAAATAAACAGTATCAAATGACATTTTGATCATGAGTGGATATTTCTGGTAGTCACTATAGGGTCCAGAATGGCTTGTCACTGGTGTGGTACCTCTAAAAGCACATGCTGGTACCTTTTGGAGAGGGGACACAGCTGTACCATAGTTTAAAGGTGCATTTTAGCCTCTTAGGGAACGTAACAGTACCTTAACTGGTACAAGAAACATGGGTACAATAAAGTGCTGAAAGGTTCTCTGTAGTACCTCAATAGGTTACAGCTGCAGGGACAAGCCTTTGTACTCTCTTAAGTCCAAAATGTTCTTGGTGTGTATGTGCACTATATACGAGAGAAGCCCTCAACTGACTACACAATAGAAACACCTATATCTATATGCTGTTCATCAACTTGTGCTCTGCCACCAGAGCTGGAAATCACCACCTGCATTTGTAATTGGGTCTTGGGACATCCTAATAAAAAAAAAAGACCCCAGTATGTGCGGTTGTGTAGTTCTGTGTCCTCCAGACTCTCTGTGTGACAGCGGAATATGGCAGCTCCGCTGTGACAGACTGAGGCTCTGCAAAATGCTCAGGACATAATAAGTGACACAAAGTCCCCTTCCATGAGAGACGTTCCTCACCAGCACTGTGTGTAGAAGGAGATTGCAGCTTCATTAGGGACACCTTTCAGCCCAGGCACACACTGTATAACCACCTACCATCCAGGAGGACATGAACAAACCAGTGAGATGAGACTGTCAGTGTTTGTGTCGTAATATTTCACATTAAAATATTCAAATCTAGGACTGTTTACTTAATCTGCCTCGACATGTGTAAAGCCATCACTAGACAATATGACAGGAACAACTTTCTCTCATTTCTTGGAAAAATCGTCTTTGTGAAAATTGGCAGTAGTTTAGTGTTCTGATGGACTTTAATTTAGTTCATGAAGTAATGTGAAGGAAAGGACCCTCTCCCTCTCTATGGAGTTCACTTTTATAAAGCAAAAACACACAACAACGGCTTCTGCACTCGAGAGTCTAATACAGTGTCTTTAATATTCAGCCTCCAATCACTCACTATTAAAGGCACAGAATCCATACACTCGAATAGCAGAGTGCACTTCTATATAGTGAGAAGGAATACTTTTGGAATTGACCTCATAGATGGAGCTTGGATGTCACCTTGTGGTCAAACCGATAAACTGCAAGAATTATAAATAGATGCACATATTGACAAAATCTGAATAAATGGAATACATTAAACATCTGTTTTAACAGCTGAGGCTTTTTAACAAAACTAACTGTAAACATAAAATAATCTTTATTGACAAAAATAGCAGAATGTTCTGCAATTTAACAAAAAGACTTAGTTATGCTGATCTATCTCTTCCAAATACATCAAATACTGTCAATAATGCATTTAAAAATGAAAAAGTGCTAGAAAATATGTGAGCAAAGATTGTCTACCTTATGAGACGGTATAAATGATATTTGAACCGATTTTGACTTTATTGATGCATTTGATTCATTTAAAGATTGAATTCTTCAATAAGTGAATTTCATGATTTACAAACTGTGTAAAACCACAGAGTCAAAGTTTAAAACGTTATTACCTGTGATTTATTTTTACATTTCTAATATTTAAATCAAGCAGAAATGACCCATCCCCACATTCCCCAATACACACAAAGGTTTTACAGTCCAGCTGTGCAACATGTTGGGTGCAGATTCCTACCAGAGCCCCACAGATAGAAAATGATGACCCACCAGTTACAGCAGACATATGACTCTCCCATCATAAAGCTATGAACTCTGCAAGTGTTTGCGGTTCTGGTGGACAGGTCGTACACTCACTCACCTGCTGTTTGTTTGTTTGCTCTCTTGACAAATTACTTGTTACTCCTAGTCCTCAGTTGATGTTCCTTCATCTTTGCTTTTGCTTATTTCTCTTAGCTAGTTGGTATTGTAATCTTTGTGCCAACTGCGACCTCTTACTTCACGTTACTTCGTCTCACCATCCGTCAATTGCGTTTCTGTGTGTTTGTTTACCTTGAGGAACATGGCGACCGCCGAGGAACGTGCTCTTCAAACGCTCAGCAAAGAGCTTGTCTTGCTGGACCAGCAGATCCAGTGGCTGTTGGAGAAGCAGGCCGAGCTCCACCAACAGAAGACGATGCTGGAGGCCGTCGGCACCGTGGTTCTCCACGTTGGAACGAATGACGTCTCCGCAGTTCTAAAGGAGCACTTGCACACGCTTCTGGACACCGTCCGGAAGAAGATAGACGCCAGGATCATCGTCTCTGGCCCCATGTCCATGTACGGTCGAGGGACTGAGTCGTTCAGCTGACTCTCCACTGCTGGCTTCGGGATTGGTGCGGCAGCGTTGGAGTGGACTTCGTAGACATCTGGGAGAGGTTTTGGAAGCGTTCACCCTCTACCGTAGAGATGAGCTTCACCCGAGCCGCCTGGGGTCTGTCGTTCTCTTCAGCAACTTGACGAAGGTGGTACGCCATGACTGACATGCTCTACCCAGTCATACCACTCAGGTAGGTGAATTAGAGAGTGGCCAGGTAAGTGTTTCACTCTGCCATTTCTTGTATGATGTGGGAAATAGTAATTTACCAGTATCACTCTCATATAGCTGATCAGATAAATGCTGCAGCATTGAGACTGTGTCTGTGCCTCATATAGTCCGCAATCGTAGACGTTCAAACATCAATTTTAACAACCTGATTAGAATCGACATTAGCGCTTCGTGATGTTCGAGTACTAGCAACTTCCGCATTTTTGGGCTGTTAAACATACGGTCTCTAGCGCATAAAGCCGTCATTGTCAATGAAATTGTTACTGTAAAACCCCTCAGTTCACTGTGTCTCTGTGAAACGTGAGTTAAACCTAATGAATTATTGCTGTGAATGAATCGACTCCCCCAGGCTTTAACTACTGCAGTTATCCACTAAGGTCTGGTCATGGCGGCGGCGTAGCCACAATCTATGATTCAGTTCTAGGTATAATCCTTAACTCAGGTTATGAAGCTAAATCGTTTGAAGTGCTTAGTCTTAAAGTGGCAGGCTTTTCTCCGGCTTCTAGAAAGCAGCTCTCTTTTCTGCTTATTACAGTCTATCATCCTCCTGGACCTTATACAGATTCTCTTAGTGAAATGTCTGACATCTTTTCAGAAGTAGCTGTCTCTACTGATTTCAGTTTTCATTTTGAAAAGGACTCAGGACCCCCATAGAACTGGGTTTAAATCAATCTTAAATGCTTTGGGATTCATTTAAAATGTTATAGGTCCAACTCCTAGATACAGGTCCAACCATACACTAGACCTAGTTCTGACCCTGCGTATTGAAACAGAACATATCCGCCTGCCGCCTCGCTTTATGAGCAAACATACCATAACAATGTCTACAGCTAGTGTATTTATTAATAACCTTCCAGATTTAACCATCTCCAGCCCATCTCATCATATAGATCTTGAGCATTGAACTGATGATCTGCTTTCTGTGCTCTGCTCTAATCTTGACAGTGTTGTGCCAATTAAGATAAAAAAAATAGGAGGAGAAAGCTAGCGCCTTGGTGTAATGACCATACGCGTACTCTCTATGGCTTGAATGGCATCATAGATATGTGGAATACAAAAAAGCTTTAATTAAAGCCAAATAGTCATAAATCGCATCACTAATAGACAATAACAAACACAACCCCAGATTCCTTTTTAATACTGAGATCAAACTCACCAGCAGTCACAGACAAACTAAGTCTGCCATTCCTGCTGACATTAGCAGGATCAAATTGAAAACATTGGACAAAAAAAATTCATAGTCAGTCGCTGACCACTGCAGTGAATGTTGATGAATGGTGCACCAGCTTTAATGCACTCTGAATATTTCCATCCGGTTACTGAAAGGACTTGGTTAGCATTATCAGCTCATTAAAGTCATCCTCATGTGTACTAGATCCTGTTCCAACACAGTTGTTTAAACAGGTTCTGCCTAGGGTTATACAACCAGCACTGGTCATAGTTAACTCTTCCCTCAACATTGGCCTTTGATATCGTAGATCATGCAATTCTGCTTGACAGGCTTGAAAATACTGTAGGAATTGTAATGTTTCCTATTCTTAATAAAGAAACATTATTTTCCACCACTCTGTTTATTGCAACTCCAGTACTAACAGGCTGCTGTGTGGGTGAGCTACATTCTTACTCTCCTTTTACTTCAAGGTTAGTAGCTGAACATATGTTACTCACTACTGCCACCTAGTGGACTAACAACAATTACTCAATATCACTACATCCCCCTTTTTCTCAAGAAATGTATCTGCTAACATATTATTCAGTATAACAAACAGAACATCAAACATTCTCTTACAAAGATCGTCGAAATACCAACATGAACAACCTTTTTTTTTCTTTTCGTTTTTTTTTTTTTTTTTTTACAACATCAGCAATGTAAATGTAGTGCCATCAGAAAAGTGCTCTTTTACAGGTTCAGTCTATCTGTCGCTTTAACTTTGCGTGAGGATCTTCTTAACACAGATAGGTAAGCTTGCTTGTCTGCCACATCACTGTGCAGAGTGATTGGTGTCTCTGATGATGCAGAGGTTTCCGAATCTCGGTCACTGGGCTGTTCTTGGAATGTCTCTTGTGTTTTCAGAAGGGCTCTACGATTCCTTCTCAGAATCTGTCCATCCTCAGTTCTGACTGTATAAGATCTTGGACTTACTTTATCCAGAACTGTGGCCTTTGTGTTCCAACTGCTTGTGTCTCCAATTGTCACAGTGTCGTGTTTTGACAGTGGTTCCAGAGCTCGAGCTGATCTGTCATTTTTTTCTTTTTGTCTTCTCCTTAGTCTCTCTTGCTTTTGTTTCTGGCACCTGCTCAGATTTTGTCCTGCAATGTGAGGAAGTGTGGTTCATATCTTGTGCTTCATTAAAAGTGCAGCAGGGGACATCCCGTGTTCAAGGCGAAGCTCGATAACTCAACAGAGCTAGATAAGGATCAGCATTGCAGTCGTTTGCCTTCTTGAGTAGTTGTTTGACTATGTGCACTCCCTTCTCAGCCTTTCCATTTGACTGTGCAAACAGGGCACTGGAAGTCACATGCTGAAAGTCATACATCTCAGCAAAGTTTTGAAATTCCTTACAACTGAAACATGGGCCATTGTCACTGCATACGATCTGTGGGATACCATGTCTGGCAAAGATTGACTTCAAGTGTTTGATAACACAGGCAGCAGTCATTGTAAAAAGCAGTGAGATTTCTGGGTAATTTGACAGGTAATCAATCACCAGCAGGTAATTCCTTCCATCCAGATGAAACAGATCGGTACCACCTCTCTGCCATGGCTCAGCTGGTAGATCATCGGTTCTTTTGACTGTTTGTTCTGGTGTTTCAGACATGTTGGACACTTTGAGACCATGTGATCAATATCAACATTCATGCCTGGCCAATAAACGGCAGTTCTGGCCCTCCTTTTGCATTTCTCTATTCCGAGGTGCCCTTTGTGTATTCTCTTTAGCATGTCTTGGCGCAATGACTGAGAAATGACAATCCTGTTCTTTCTAAGCAACAGTCCATTCACCATGCTTAGATCCGCTCTAATGTAATACTGCTGACATAACCCTTTAGGCCAACTAGTGTTCATATATGTTATGACTTGTTGCAGTACCTTGTCTTTAGCTGTTTCAACTGCAATCAGCTCAGACTTCATATCAGACACTGGAAGAGTTTCAGAGACCAGGTTCACATGCAGATTAACATCCTTCTCTGTGGAACTCTCACTGGTCAACTAGTTGTGTTCCAGTGCTCTTGACAAAGCATCGGCCAACACAATGTATTTTCCTGGGGTGTAGATCAGTTCAAAATTGTAGCGCTGAAGCTTCATCATTAACCTTTGAATCCATGGAGACATTTCACTCAGGTTTTTCTTAATGATGGCTATTAATGGCTTGTGGTCTGTTTCTGCCACAAATGTAGGTAAGCCATACACATAGCTATGGAATTTCTCCACACCATACACTAACCCCAAACATTCCTTTTCGATTTGCGCATAGTTATGCTCAGATGAAGTCATTGTTCTTGAAGCGTATGCGACTGGCTTCCAGCTGTAACCATCAGCTTGGAGAAGGACTGCACCTAATCCGTGTTTCGATGCATCTGTGGATAGCTTTGTAGGTTTTGACAGATCGAAGAAAGTCTGTACTGGCTCTGTGGTAAGGATTGTCTTGAAACTTTCCCGCTCTTTCTCATGTTTGGCAGTCCACTTGAACTCATTAGTATGGTGCAACAGCTCTCTCAAGTGCACCGTCTTTGAAGACAAATTTGGAATGAATTTTCCAATGAAATGTATCATTTCCATTACTCGCAAGCCAGGGAGCCAAGGATCGCTTGTGTCTTTGCTCAGGTTCGACGCCGAATTCTGAAAGCTTGTCTCCCAGGAATGTCAACTCCTTAACAGCAAACTGACACTTGTCTCTGTTTAGTTTCAGGCCATGCTTCTGAATGCTTTGCAGTACCTTGGTAAGTCGTTCATTATGCTGGGCTAGTGTGGAACCCCAATGGACGATGTCAATGCCCTCAATGATGCTCTCCATTGCTCTGTGGAAAATTTCTGGAGCTGAGGAAATTCTAAATGGCATCCTAAGAAAAGAATACCGACCGTATGGGGTGTTGAATGTGCAGAGCTTTGTGCTGTCTTCATGCAGTTTTAATTGCCAGAAGCCCTGGGATGCATCAAGTTTGGAAAAATACCTTACTCCTGCCATCTCACTTGTAATTTCTTCCCTGGTCGGAATCTGGTAATGTTCTCTCTTGATATTTGCATTTACTCTATTTTCTGTATGACACCCAATGATGTCATTCTGTCCAGCTCTTGTTTTAATCTGCCTTGGAGAGGAGCTGGAACTCTTCTGGGGGAATGAACTACTGGCTGTGCATCTTCCTTTAACTGTATATTGTAGGTAAATGGAAGAACACCAAAACCCTTGAAGACATCTGGGAATTGCTGCACAACTTCATCTGTATTACTTTTCTGCATGCCAGTATTGTTAATTCTGTATACTCGCTTGACCAGTTCTAGTCTCTCACAAGCCTTATCACCAACAGTGAGTCATGTCCATCTGGCACAATGACAAACAAGAGGTTGTGTTCTCTCTCTTTTACTGTCACAGTGAGTCTGCAGTTGCCTTACGTTTCATTCTTCTTTGGCGAGCAATGTTCATCAAATTTTTCAATGACTTTGTCATACTTTTCTCTGTCATCTGCTTCCCCAAAGACAAATGTATTGAAAACCTCTATTGCTCTATTGCCTCTATTCCTGCCAGCGTGAGAAGCAAAGCAATCTTGTGTGCATCTGGTTTGCTTTCCAGGCCCACGGCTTGAAGGTACAACGTGAACCGCTGCTTGAATGTCCTCCATTCCGCATCCACATTTCCAGTCCAGTTTACCGCATCAGCGGGCTTCACACTGTCCATGTTGGCAATTACAGATGTCAATAAAAGCACTCCTGGTACCATGTAATGTTTCCTATTCTTAATAAAGAAACATTATTTTCCACCACTCTGTTTATTGCAACTCCAGTACTAACAGGCTGCTGTGTGGGTGAGCTACATTTTTACTCTCTTTTTACTTCAAGGTTTTTCTAGAAATAACTGAACATATGTTACTCACTACTGCCACCAAGTGAACTAACAACAATTACTCAATATCACTACAGGAATTAAAGGGTCTGCCCTCGCTTATTTAACAGATCACCACCAATGTGTTTACTTAAAATATGAATATTTTTACTACTCAAAAGTAAGATATGGTGTTTCTCAGGAATCAATCTTGGGTCCGCTACTGTTTACTCTTTATATGCTGCCGCTGGGCAAAATAATCCATAAACATGGTAATGACTTTCTCTCATTCTCTCTGTTTTAGATGGGGGCTATCGTTCATATTCCGCTCCCGTTAACAGCTCAGTGCTGTGATTTCCTTCATTCTCCAGCATTTCTTTTAGTAACCGTGTAGTTTGATGCCTGTGATTACAGTATAATGTCGGGCTGTCCCTTAAAGCCTTTTCTGGACTCCGGAGAGTCGGCAGTAACAGCAGCGAGTGTTCGGAGCTCTGCTGCTGTGAAGGGAGAAGGAGGCTGAGAAGGTGGATTCAGAAAAGTTCCTGTATCTTCTGCGATCATCGTCTGTCGTTACCCACGGCTTCAGTCACTCCAGCAGCCCGCTAGCCTCTCTTAGATTTGAGGTGCGAGCCATTGCTAGCTCCCAAACTAGCTATCCAGTTTCCATTAGCTGCTCACACCAGCTAATAAGATCAGCCGTAGATCAGCAAATATTGATAATGCTGTACAGTGAGCAGTATTTGTTTTTCTTCCTGTTATAATTCTACTATTTGAGGCTATACTGCTATTGTACAGGTGCTGTTCATAAAATTAGAATATCATGAAACTTGAAACACACAGACTGATATATTTCAAGTGTTTATTTCTTTTAATTTTTGTGGTTATAACATCAACTTTTTCATATAATATTCTAATTTTCTGACCAGCACCTGTACATGACTCAACTGAAGATGTTCAGAAATCAGGTTCTGAATCTTCTTGCTGTGCTTCTTGATTCAGACTGCCTTACGACCACCCACTGCTTCTGATTCAGTCCCAGAGAGGAGCTTCATTGGTGGAGAGATCTACCTGCTGCTCCATGGCCTCAGTATGGATCACTCTCCGGTCCTCTGGTCCTAGGCCGGTAAATCAACAGAGTGTGGAAGTTCAGGTCCGTATCACTGAGACAACCGGAACAAGCTTCACCCTCCATATTGAACTGGACACCAGTGGAGAGCCGATGCCTGAGGTGAAGAACATTCAATCACTGCACTTTAATGATCACTTCTCTTGTAAATAAATGTAATTTTTCTCTCAGAACAGATGTTTAATCATGAGCAAATTTCTCTTTTTCAGGGTTGTCTGAAAGTAACCTACTTTCAAATCTACCAAGCATTTCACTTCATTTACACTATTCGACCAAATATTTGTGGACACCCCTGCTTAACAATCCATTCAGATACTTTATGTTGCACCCATTGCTGACACAGATGTGCAAATGCACACACACAGCTTGTCTAGCCCCTGTAGGTTAGATTGAGCTGTGGAGCAGTGGAACTGTGTTTTCTGAAATGATGGATGGTGCTCCATCCAAAACTTTAGAGATGGGTTGGAGAGCTGGGGATAATTAGGTGGGGTGATCAACCAATATACTGACCTCACTAAAGCTCTTGTCGCTGAATGCAATCAAATCCTCACAGCAATGCTGAAAAAAGTGTAAATTGGAGAAATCTTTGAGTAACTCAACCCAGAGATGTTATTAATGAGGAGACCGGTCGCTGATTGAAATATGAATGGGAGTTCTCATAATGCTCAAAATGGCATCTGTTTACTGACAAAGCCCCGCCCCCAACACAATCAACCAATCAGGTTCTGAATAAAGTCCCGCCCTTCAACAAAAACAACCAATCCGTTGGCTGCTTACGGATTAAATCCCACTCTCCGGTAACGAGCTAAAGTTGCTAGATTATATTGTGGCTCTGACCAGACCGTGTCAAAATAAAAGTCACCAATACAAACGAATCTGCAACATAAAATACTTTTGACTGAGAGCATAAAATACTTTTGACTTTTTTTGACTGAGAGCTAAAATTACTGTCTTACATTAATTCCCACTTCCACTTTTATTTTGTTGTTCATCCAAAAATGTATGTGAAAACTGATCTACTTTTGTTCAATTTTATTGCTGCTACATTACATATCCTTGGCTTTAAAATTTAAAAGAAAAAAGTTACCTGTTGTTATCCAGATGAAAATGATGAAAAAACAACAAACAGCACCTTCTAGGTACTGATTTTGATCAAAGTCAAGGAGCAGTAAAGAGATGTCAAAAGAAGTTCACATCAAAAGTACTAGAACAATTTGGTATGTCTGCCAAGGTCAACCCCATGTGAACAAAAGTCACAGTGTAACAAGTAGTGATTCTGTTGATCCTACAAGATCTCACAAAGCAGCAGGTAAACTGACTTGTGAAGAGACAAATGGGACAAAGAAATCACAGTAACTCAAACCAAGGACTTCCCTGGTTTAGACTTTCCTTTCACAAGGAAACATCCAGAATTTATAAACTGTCTTCAGAAAAAAGGACATCTGAAGTACAAACACCTCGGTGAGAGCTACTGTTTTCAATTGTATGTTTGTGGGTTTGTGGTACAGAAAACAAAAATACTTGGTGGATTCTTTTATTTTTAATCTAAAGATTACCTACAAAGCTGTAACAGTTACAATGTGTACAAGATCTGATCCAAGTTGGACCGTCAGTAAATTGTTGCAGGACTTTTGAACAACAATGGACTGCAGTCTAGCATGTAAAAGGGAGCGTGGGGAGAAACTGAAACTTGAGGCACACAGTGATGCAGATTTGGCATCAAATACAGAAGACAGATGAAGCACAACAGGCTCCAGTTTTAGTAAAGACGGGTCTGTTACTCTCTGCTCGGTGTACATGTGAAGGAGAATTAATGGCACTGGCTGCAACCACTTAGGAAAGCTTGTACCTCACACAGCTACTAAATGCCATGAACAGTGATCACCAATAAGCACCTGTGAAAATATTGGAAGACAACCAAGAAGCAATTGCTCTTTCCATGAACCCTGTATGTTGAAGATGGGAAGGTGTATGTAGACATTAGAGGCCAGTATTGGGATCAGTATACTACACTTACAAACATGACAGATAGAAGAGAGACTCAAAATGAAAAAGAGAATCTTTGCAGGGTACAACAAGAACAGTCCATCATACCTAGTCTACTATCCAGACACAGGGAAAGTCCTTAAACACAGGCTTGTGAAATTTCTTACAGAGTGTGTTACAGAACACCAAACCTAGACTGACCAGGTAATGGCAGCTAATTATTTCCATAGGGAGAGATGTGTACGCCCTTGCCAACAGTTAATCGTTTTGATCTGATTCCTGAAGAGGTTCAAGACTTTCAAACTGATGCTAAAGACAATCGTACACACTATTCAAAGAGAGATAGGAAAGCACCTCAGTTTTTTAGCTGACTGTGTGTCAGATATTGAAGACCAGACACTGACCAATACTGACTACTGTTACGGGGTCTGTAATGAACCAAGCTAGCTGTGATGCTGTTAGTTATTATGATCACAGGTGTGTATATATTGTCTCAGGAACAGACTGGCTCCTTTATGAGTGTGTTGGCTACAGTATATATACATAAAGGCTCTATATAACATGACATTGAGGTCAGAAGTCCATCATGAACGCTAAAAGCCTCCACAAACTTCCAGAGGGGGCGATTCTATGTCCCCCACCAATGTGAAAATCACTCCTAGGCCCTTGATTCAGAGCTCTGTATTCACTTGGTTTTGCTCAAGTTTCACAGGAACATCGTGAACTAAGGAACTTATCAGTCAGAACTTTATTGACCATGACTTTTTTTAGGGGCTAGAGATTGTATATTTAACAGCCTAAATTCAATACAGGAGCTGCTTGTACTTGGTAAGCAGAATGAATCTGTATCAATTCTAATAAAGTTGATCAAGACGATTTTCTGACTTTACGATTATAAATCATCCGGGGACACAGACACAGTCTCCATACTGCAGGGTTAGTCTGAAACACTATGAGTGACACTGATATATTACTGTTTAATACAAGCAGAGAAATCACAGAATTAATGGTTATAAAATTGAGGAAATCCTCTTAAACTAACCTGACTGGTGGGACTGGGACTCGTTTTTATTGTCTGTTCATTATAAACCAGCTTATGTGGATTTTATATAACTATGTCAACTGTTAGCTAGCTATATGCAGCGCTGCCGGCTTTATCCAGAGCCAAGCTCGTTCTCCTGAAAACAAAAGCCCACTGCTCCTAAAATACACTCTGGAGTTGGAATTACTAATTTGCACATCCTGACAACATACTACTGAGTTTAACAGATAATATACACACTTTTTTTTCGAGTAGTAGCTGCTGTAGACCTCAGTAATGCAGGGCCCTCACTGGTGCTTCACCACACAAACCTTCTGGACGCAGGAACATTATCAGGGCTTCCAGCTCTTTTGCTTTCATTCATCACCCAGCTCCCACCATTTCATGTAGTTATTGTTACACATTAGTTTATTTCACATTGTCTTCACCCTGATTTACGTTTATAACATTGTTGTTTGTTGTTAAAATAAAGTCAAATTATTAATGAACAATGCTGATGACTGGACTTAAGAATGACTTATGGGTTGATGAAAAAAAAAAAGATGAAAATGAACAATTTTATTAAACAGTTGTATGCATTTCCTATTTACAGAGTAATAAGGGTTTATAAGGGTAAGTAAGTAACAAAATGGTAATCACATTGTTTAAAATGGTTATGTTCAACATGATTTACAGTATTGATAATTGAAAATTTCATAGTTTATCATTAACAAAACCGGAAATGCTGAGATCAGTATACAAACTCCAATCAGTGCAACAACCTTAATATAAAACAATGCAAAACAAGGTATAGCAACAGATATGAATAAATATAATACAGAATAATTTATCAAATGGACTTTAAAGGGACTTGAGAGATGTGCAGCTCTTCCTCCAGTGGGAACTGTTGCTCATTAGTCTGTCTGGACGCTGCACATTTACAGTACATTTACTTCTACATTACTGCTGAAAACAATAATCACAACTTCCTGAGGTCACTGATCTCATGTTCATTCATGTTCAGGTTTTCGTTGTCTTGGACTCTCCTATTCTGAAGACGATATGATAAAGAATTGCACACTGTCAGTATAGGTGTGGACTGCAGCTACTATTTTCTCTGTGTCATGTTCAGTAATAAACTATAGTTACCTCTTCTCCAAAGCTTCAGAGACATCCATGGTGCTCTTCAGAGCTTCAGTCCCTTCTTCTAGATGTGGTAGATCTTCTCTATAGAGATAAAATTGTTCTGTTTGTGAAAATGTAGGCCACCAGTAATATTGCACTTCTGTACTGATATTAGGATCTATAATTCACAATGTGGTCTGAAAACATATTAGTTCAGATCCTGAATACTGACCAGTCTGAAAGTGTTCCACTTGAGGGACACCCAATACTGGACAGGGACACTCAAATGAGGCTTCTTCTACTGCCTCTTACTAGGGGTGGAGGTGCTTGGACATTCAAAGCTAAAAAGAATATGAAGAACGACTGTGTGTCACTTAGCTTGAGGACTAGATAGCTAGCTAGCTACCATGTGTTCAGTGAAAAGTCAGCATTTTTATTAATGAAACACAAATAAAGAAAGATACTGGATAAGCTTGACTTTGGGCTTAAGTTATCTTGCTAATCTGAAAAATCCTGCTTTGTGAAATTCCCTCCAGGAGTGGCTAAATGTTAACATAGGATACATCTGATTTTGTCAGATGAACAGAATTACTAAACACATTTGATTCATTTTGTGGCTCTTGGTGTGCAGGTAACCCACCAATGCAGAGTATGTCCAAGTTACCAAAGCTGTAATGGTGAAGAGCTCTTTCCTGAGGGATGTTGAGGAGGACGGTTATGTACGTTTGTTTAAGAATGATTTTATTATGGTTGATCACAGAAGAGTAGTTGGTGTAATATTGGTGGAGAGATTTGAGTAATTCTCTTTTTTATGGTTGGGACTGATATCTTATGGTATCTTTGCTGAAGGAATCATGCGTTGTTGGAGAGGATGCTACGTCTGAGGCCCACAATGAGGTATTGAGGATTGTAAAGGACCACATAAGGAAGACCTTTGAAGACTCTTGGAAGATTCTCAGGGGTAAGTGGAATAAAGTAATGTGAGGTAAAACAGAGCCATCAAATGTGATGTGATGAACCAACTTCATATGAATAATTTTGTCTTTTATAGTCTATTATAAGATATTTATGACTGTTATAGGTTTTTTATTCTGCTCTACTGCCTTCATCTCTACACTTTATTGCAACATCATAATGAAGCTTTTGTGTATTTTCTGCTTTTGTCTTACAGTGTATGATGATTGATGCCATCCATCCTGTGATGGTGAACATTTGTCACCGCTTCAGCTGAAACAGTGCTGGGAGTTTTCCTCTAAAGGACTAGGTGATCTTCAAGAGATACTCAGCAAAAGTGTAAGCACACTACTTTCATCTCCACCAGCAGACCTACAGAAGACTCTTAAATTCAGTAATTTCTGTTGCTCTTTCAATTAATACTAAAGTTCAATATATTTACTATTTACTTTCTATAAATAAACAGTATAGAAAGACATTTTGATCATGAGTGGATATTTCACTATAGGGTCACTATAGGGTCCAGAATGGCTTGTCACTGGGGTGGTACCTCTAAAAGCACATGCTGATACCTTTTGGAGAGGGGACACAGCTGTACCATAGTTTAAAGGTGCATTTTAGCCTCTTGGGGGACTTAACAGTACCTTAACTGGTACAAGAAACATGGGTACAATAAAGTACTTGTGCTGAAAGGTTCTCTATAGTACCTCAATAGGGTACAGCTGCAGGGACAAGTCTTTGTACTCTCTTAATTCCAAAATGTTCTTAGTGTGTATGTGCACTATATAAGGGAGAAACCCTCAACTGACTACACAATAGAAACACCTATATCTGTATGCTGTTCATCAATTTTTGCTCTGCCTCCAAAACAGTCATCCCCACCAGACCTGGAAATCAACTTCTGCGTTTGTAATTGGGTCTTGGGACGCCCTAATAAAAAAGACCCCAGTATGTGCGGTTGTGTAGTTCTGTGTCCTCCAGTCTCTCTGTGTGGCAGGGGAATACGGCAGCTCCACTGTAAAAGACTGAGGCTCTGCAATAGGTGGTGAGAAATGCTCAGGACATCAGATCTGGCACAAGGTCCCCTTCCATGAGAGACATTCCTCACCAGCACTGTGTGTGGAAGGAGATTGCAGCTTCATTAGGGGCATCTTTCACCCCAGGCACACACTATATAACCACCTACCATCCAGGAGGAGATGAACAAACCAGTGAGATGAGACTGTCAGTGTTTGCGTTGTAATATTTCACATTAAAATATTCCAATCTAGGACTTAATCTGCCTCGGCACGTGTAAAGCCATCACTAGACAATATGACAGGAACGACTTTCTCTCATTTCTTGGAAAAATCGTCTTTGTGAAAATTGGCAGTAGTTTAGTGTTCTGATGGACTTTAATTTAGTTCATGAAGTAATGTGAAGGAAAGGACCCTCTCCCTCTCTATGGAGTTCACTTTTATAAAGCAAAAACACACAACAACGGCTTCTGCACTCGAGAGTCTAATACAGTGTCTTTAATATTCAGCCTCCAATCACTCACTATTAAGGGCACAGAAGCTGTTCACTCGAATAGCAGAGTGCACTTCTATATAGTGAGAAGGAATCCTTTTGGAATTGACCTAATGGATGGAGCTTGGATGTCACCTTGTGGTCAAACTGATAAACTGCAAGAGTTATAAATAGATGCACATATTGACAAAATCTGAATCAATTAAATACATGAAATATCTGATTTAACAGCTTTTAGCTGTTGATGCTTTTTAACAAAACTAACTGTAAAATAAAGTAATCTTTATTGACAAAAATAGCAGAATCATCTGCAATTTAACAAAAAGACTTTAGTTATGCTGATCTATCTCTATATCAAATACTGTCAATAATGCATTTAAAAATTAAGAACTGCTAGAAAATATGTGAGCAAAGATTGTCTACCTTATCAGACGCTATACATGATATTTGAACAGATTTGAACTTTGACTTTATTGATGCTTTTGATTCATTTAAATATTGAATTTTTCATTAAGTGAATTTCATGTTCTACAAACTGTGTAAAACCAAATTTTCAAAAAAAAAACGTTATTACCTATGATTTATTTTTACATTTCTAATATTTAAATCAAGCAGAAATGACCCATCCCCACATTCCCCAATACACACATAAAGGTATTACAGTCCAGCTGTGCAACATGTTGGGTGCAGATTCCTACCAGAGCCCCACAGATAGAAAATGATGACCCACCAGTTACAGCAGACATATGACTCTCCCATCATAAAGCTATGAACTCTGCAAGTGTTTCCGGTTCTGGTGGACAGGTCGTACGCTCGCTCACCTGCTGTTTGTTTGTTTGCTCTCTTATTACTTGATAAGAAAAATTAAAAATGACTCGTTACTCCTAGTCCTCAGTTGATATTCCTTCATCTTTGCTTTTGCTTATTTCTCTTAGCTAGTTGTTATTGCATGCCAACGTTCAGCTGACTCTCCACTTCTGGCTTCGGGGTTGGTGCAGCAGCGTTGGAGCGGACTTCTTAGACATACTGAATTTGGGGTTTCATTAGTTGTCAGTTATAACCATCAAAATGAAGAATTAGAATATAGAAATAAACACTTGAAATATCAGTCTGTGTGTAATGAATGAATATAATATACAAGTTTCACTTTTTGAATGGAATTACTGAAATAAATCAACTTTTACATGATATTCTAATTTTATGACCAGCACCTGTACATTACTCAACTGAAGATGTTTTCAGAAATCAGGTTCTGAATCTTCTTGTTGTGCTTCCTGATTCAGTCCCAGAGAGGAGCTTCATTGGTGGAGAGACCTCCCTGCTGTTCCATGGCCTCAGTATGGATCACTCTCCGGTCCTCTGGTCCTAGGCCGGTAAATCAAGCAGTGTCTAAGGGAGGAGATCTGCTGCCCAACAGAGTGTGGGAGTTCAGGTGTGTATCACTGAGGCCACCGGGACAAGCTTCACCCTCCATATTGAACTGGACACCAGTGGAGAGCCGATGCCTGAGGTGAAGAACATTCAACCACTGCACTTTAATGATCACTTCTCTTGTAAATAAATGTACGTTTTCTCTCAGAACAGATGTTTAATTATGAGCTGCATGAAGAATTGTACAATGAACTGCAGATATTGTTAAATTTGACTGTAAAAAGATCTTTTTCAAATTTCTCCTTTTCAGAGTTGTCCAAAACTAACCTACTTTCAAACCCACCAAGCGTTTCAGTTAACTTACACTATAAGTCCAAATATTTGTGGACACCCCTGCTTAACAATGCTTTCAGATACTTTATGTTGCACCCATTGCTGACACAGATGTGCAAATGCACACACACAGCTTGTCTAGCCCCTGTAGGGGGAACTGTGTTTTCTGAAATGATGGATGGTGCTCCATCCAAAACTTTAGAGATGGGTTGGAGAGTTGGGGATGATTAGGTGGGGTGATCAACCAATATACTGACCTCACTAAAGCTCTTGTCGCTGAATGCAATCAAATCCTCACAGCAATGCTGAAAAAAGTGTAAATTAGAGAGATCTTTGAGTAACTCAACCCAGAGACGTTATTAATGAGGAGACCGGTCGCTGGTTGAAATATGAATGGGAGTTCTCGTAATGCTCAAAATGGCATCTGTTTACTTACAAAGTCCCGCCCTTCAACAAAAACAACCAATCGGTAACAAGCTAAAGTCGCTCGACTACATTGTGGCTCTGGCCAGACCGTGTCAAAATAAAAGTCACTAATACAAACGAATCTGCAACATAAAATACTTTTTGACTGAGAGCTAAAATTACTCTCTTACATTAATTCCCACTTCCACTTTTATTTTGTTGTTCATCCAAAAATGTATGTGAAAACTGATTAAGTGAAAACTGATCTACTTTTGTTATATTTTATTGCCTCTACATTACATATCCTTGGCTTTAAAATTTGAAAGAAAAAAAGGTATTGGAGTTTTATTAATCTTTTATAATATATAACTTTTATCTTAGCGGGGTAATTCATTAACACAGTGAATTTCTAAATAAGTTATTCATTTTTATTGACTTAATTGTTACTTATCAAATACCTTAAACTACCTCAAGCTTGTTGCAGCCGTAATCTGCTGCAGCCTGAGAAGCTTAAAAATGAATAAAGATTTTATTTTAATTGAAGTGTACTTGAGTGTCAAGTAAAATAATAAAAAACAAAGTTTTACTTTTACCACCGTTTACGTTTTTCAGATTCATGTCAATGTAAAATATATAAACAAATTCCTAAATAAAATATAAAAAAGTCATTTGTGTTTATTTACATTTGTGTTTTAGGTTGTGGCCAATCGACTGTGGTGAGTAGCAGTTTGACCAATGGTTGCTGTAGATCCTGTACATGTAGACCAATCGAGGCGGTGAGAAGGCAGAGCTTCAACGGCCGTGTTTAAAGCTGTATAAATACGCACACAGACTGAGTAGCGACTGTAGAAAGAGACGCAGACGTGAAATAAATGCGCACACATTTTTCACATCCCAAAAAAAGAGGACGTCTGGTCACCCTGCTTAACAAACCTCCACTTAGTCTGTCCTGATCATTTATATGATCATTAAATCAGGATTTCTACTGGAGCTTTCCAGCTGCTGCTCTTTTAACACAGGTTTAACTCAGTCTGATATTAAACGGTATATCGGCCATCTGCTGGTCACTTCACCACATTACATCAGACGCGGTATTTTCCACTTACAGCGTCATTTTAACATTTTTAAATTATACTGAGTTATAGAGTTATAGGGTTATTC
This sequence comes from Salminus brasiliensis, assembly GCF_030463535.1. Lineage (NCBI taxonomy): Eukaryota > Metazoa > Chordata > Actinopteri > Characiformes > Bryconidae > Salminus > Salminus brasiliensis. The sequence continues at coordinate 10,561,435 of NC_132902.1, read as the reverse complement.
AATCGATGATTTTACATGAATTTACATGTATTAACAGTGGTTGCTTTTAAGAGATGTTTTTAAATCATAATTAAAATAAATTAAACTGGTGATTTTTTGGTTGATAGTTGTATAATTGTTAGATCAGAAAAGTGCATGACACCACCAAGGCACCAGATAAATTATTAAATGCTGGCACTGAAAAAGAAATGACGAGGCTTGTTTCGTTTGACCCAGTGACTCTGCTACTGATGGAGCAACAAGAATAACCCTTTTGTATTGTAGATATTAGATCTATTACTTGATATTATAATACTGGGGAAAAAAAAACATATTAGAGAATATTGTAACCTACAACTTGATGTCTTTTGTTCAGATGCTAGAGGGACCCCAGAGTGAGTCCAAAACAATGGATGTATTTGAAGCTGTTCAAAATTTTAATTTATAAATGATTTTTATACAGATAACAGCTCTCACTGTAACACAGAACAGAGGAAAACAACTCAACACACTTTTAATCAACAATTATAGGACTTCAGTGGTTTCAGTGGTTAATGTTTTTCTGGTCTTTCATGCAGGAATGATCTTTAAATACTAAAGCGGAAGAAATCGTTACATAAATTAATAAGAAAAATAATGAACAGTGCGCACATCCTGCCCTAGAGGAAACAGATTTAGAGTAGAAACCACTACCATTCTGGCTGCTGAGTGCTGATTGACTGGTGAACTGATCTGCTTATTGGCTGGTCAGACTCACTGACGTCTTGAATTATGTCTCATAATTGATTAAAATGTGTGTTGAGTTGTTTTATGATGTATTGTGTCGAGAACGTGAGCAGTTATCTATATCAAAATGTAGGATCATTATTACTTCTGCACAAAAGCTCCGTATGGACCCATTCATTTTGGACTTGTGGTTGAGCGCCCTCTAGTGTCCAAACATAATGGAGGGCATAATCAAGTGGTTTATCCATTTAGAATAATGTCTAATAGTGTAGGTCATATAAAGTCCCCTATAGGGGAGTCTCTGATATTTCTCGTCATTACAAGTTCTCTTGGATTGTATTAGCTAGCATGCTACTGCTTAGCCAGCCGAGTTGCCCCCGCCCCTCCTTTCACAGTGTGTTTTATCTAGTGGTATCTTGCACAAGGTTAGCTCGATAGCACACAGCAAGTGCATGATAACTAGCTTTACCTGTTAGTATCAGTTTTAAATGCCAGAGTAGCAACAACAATATTACATCAGTTTACCATGCTAAAGTTTAACATTTGATTAATAAAGCAACACTTCCATAAATTTTAATCTGGCATATAAGTATGACAGCTGTGTGAAGGTGGGCAATTAATCACGTGCAATATTTTAACCAATGGGACAGTCGGGGGGGGTAGAGGAGTCACGGCACTGGCTGATCTGACCTACTTACACCTAGAAGCGCTGAGTCTTTATACAAGGAAGCTGTTACTGACATATAATAATCGCTACATGCCGCTTCTTCCACGCGTTGTTTAGTTGGGTGTAGAGACTCACGATATGTCAGCATAGTATAAACTGTGCTTATAAAAATATTATTATAATTATGTTATATTACATAATGAAAATCTAACTTAGAATAATCCATTTATAATATGATAACAAAAGTACATTTAAATATTAAATCATTGTTTACTGTTGTCTACAGAATATTGGTTCCTAAAAATACCACTCCCCTTCTATTACCATAAAGGTAACACTAACAAGTGATTGTCATTATTTTAGTTCATTTAGATTTTCATTTATTGTATTTATTAATTATTAATGTATTTGGTGTATTAGAATGCACTGCTTGTTTTATAGAAATAATTCATAATCCTGTGTGAATAATTAATTTTACGGACAATCAATTCTTCTACAGGCTTATTTACTATTTGAGTGGTGAAAAATGCACACAGACACATCAGTGGAACGCATCGAGCACCAGCCGGTGTTACAGTATAAGAGCATCACAAGGACCATAAACCTTTGAGAAACTGCCCTTCTTGATTAAAGATGAATGAAGATGACCAATGGCCCAAATATGTGGTATTCTCACACTTTATTAAAACTACTGTAATGAAAGAAGTTGGAATGTGTTACTTTTTACCTCTGGAAATAGACGAAAACAGACCACTTTACACAGTAAACCTCAAATCTCAGAATCTCTTTATTCCGCCAAATATGTTACAATTTAACTTGGTGAGAGCAACACAAGTATAACATGTAACACAAAAAACAGACCAAGTATACAAGTATTACACTAAGAGAGAAAAAAAAAACTAAACAATAAATAAAATAAATAATAAGTTAAAGTAATAAAGAGCTGTAAAAAAAAACTGTAATCAGAAATCTGTCCTTGTACAGGTATGAATACTGTATATCAATATGTAGCCTGAGTAGACATCTATATACAAACTATTATGTACAGATATGATATAAACATTTACAGAAACTTAACATCTGTACAGCTGTGCAAATAATCATAATGCAAATGGTAAGCATGTTATGTATCAGTATTTTGTTGAAGTTAAATCCAGTTTGGTTCAGTGAAATTTAGAAGCTCAGTTCAGTTTTAGAATAGGTTTATAGATTAGGGTGTGAACCCTAATGTAAAATTTACAGTTCTATTATTAAGCTTATATTTCACAATTGCACATTTCTGTGCCAAAGGTCATGACAGTACATCAGTTATGAGAGAATAAAGTACATTTTAATAATAATAATAATAATAATAATAAGTAGTAGTTAAAATAGTAAAAAGGAGTTAAAAGTCATGTTTGATGCTTTTCCTGATCTCAGTGTCTTCGCCAGCAGCACTGCTCCCACAGACACTGCTTGATTTCTCGGCCTAGCTGCAGACCGTAGGGACGGAGATGTCCTGATGGAGTTCTGAGCAGAGGGTCCACCACATGACCAGCAGGGAGGTCTCTCTACCAGTGGAGCTTGTCTCTGGGACGGAGTCAGGAGCAGTGGGTGGACTGACAACAGTCTGAATCAAGAAGCACAAGAAGAAGAGGAGCCTTACTACCTCTGCTCTGAAGGAGAAGTCTATTAAATGAGAGAGGATCATGGTTGAAGGGTTTGAAGGTTGTGCTGGTGTGTGATTTACCTGCTGAGGAGTAGTGACAGACTTGGAGATGCAGCTGAAAGTGTGATCCAGCCTGGAGCTCAACACCTGTATTGAGATCTCTGGAGCTTCGGGCTTAGAAGCTATACTTTTAGCTGCAGATGCTTCCCTCCAAGCACTCTCTCAGCTGTCTATTAGGTAGTAGTTTCCTCCTGAGGCAGTACTGACCTGCAAAAGAATGATTCCTCAAATCATTTAACTAACTTATGAATATTTAATAATTATGTACATTTAAAAATATTAGTCTAATTTAATAAAAATACACCTCAGAAGATACATGTACCATTTCTGTAGGAGATGTTCGTAAAAGAATGTAGCTGTTGTTGAAAAAGAGCTTTGAAGATCAGATCTGAAGAGCAGATCTGAAGAGCTTGTGTTCTCAGAGGTGCAACTTTGATTGTGTTTACTTTTGAAATCTGGACTCAGAATTCTATCTGACATCAGCAGGTAATTATGACCTCAAGGATGGTTGAGGCCCAAATTTCTGCTGAGTGGTTTCTATAGAGACGGATAAACATTAGAGTTCAGAATGTTGGGCTGATTTAAATGTAGAAAATCTTCACTGCACCGAGACAAACATTAAGGCTTTAGGAGGTGATTCTGTAGAAACCAGACACAAAAAAGATAGCTAGCTACATCTCCTCATTTGTAAACATCCCATTTAAAACCAATACAATCAGGACCATAAGTATTTGGACAGTGACTGAATGTGTGTAATTTAGCTTAAGTACACCACCTCAGGGGATCTGAAATCAGGTAGTCAACCAAATGAAACAAATACACAGGACTTTCTCGTGAGGATTTTAAGGCTGTGGTGAGAAGCAGTTTGACCAATGGCTGCAGGTAGATGCAGGTACAGGTAGACCAGGTCTGGTGGTAAAGAGGTGGGGCTTAAAGAGATGTTTAAAAGTGTACAAATATAAATACAATTAAGAACCACTTTTAATTACTCTATAAATAGAGTACATAGATGAACAGCCAAAACCAGTTATTCGCCAAATCCACCATCAGAAAGGTACAGGTTAATGGGGTCCTGAAAGCGTGTAACAACACAAAGAAAGTCAATACATGTATACAAACTGAATGATCACCTACCTGTTACACACTTGCACACAAACAGATAGGGAGACACACACACAGTTGCACATGGACAGACAGTTTTTCACCACATCCACCATCAGGGAGGTAGAGGGTGTTAGGGTCCTGAAAGGCTGTAAGACAACAAAGAAAATCAATACATGAATAGAAACTGAATGAGCACCTACCTGTTACAGAGTTGCAGACAGATAGATAGGGAGTCACACACACACACACAGTTGAACATGGTCAGATCGTCTTTCGCCACATCCACCATCAGAAGGTAGGGCTCAAGGAATCCTGAATCTGTAAGACAAAAAAAGAAAGTCAATACATGAAAATAAACTGAATGATTACCTAACTGTTACACACTTACAGACAAATAGATAGGGAGTCACACACACAGTTGCACATGGACAGACAGTTTTTCACCATATCCACCATCAGGGAGGTACAGGGTCTTGGGGTCCTGAAAGCCTGTAAGACAACAAAGAAAGTCAAAACATGTACAGAAACTGAATGATCACTTACCTGTTACAGAGCTGGAGAACGATTGACAGCGAACCAAACACAGTTGCACATGGACAGGCCGTTTTTCGCCAGATCTACCATCAGAAAGTAAGGGCTCATGGGATTGTGAAAGCTTGTAAGACAAAAAATGAAAGTCAATACATGTATTGAAACTGAATGATCACTTATCATTCACTTGTTGGCAGGATACAACATCAGGGAGACAAGGTTGATGGGGTTCTGGACAACCTGTAACACAAAAAAGAAAGTCAAAATATGTATAGAAACTAAATGAGCACCTACCTGCTACACACTTGCACATAAACAGATAGGGAGACACACACACAGTTGCACATGAACAGACAGTTTTTCACCACATCCAACATCAGGGACGTAGAGGGTCTTGGGGTCCTGAAAGCCTATAAGACAACAAAAAGGCAATGCATGAACAGAAACTGAATGATCACTTACCTGTTACAGAGCTGGAGCTGGAGAACGATTGACAGTGAGCCACACACAGTTGCAGATGAAAATATATTTGTTGGCAGGATAAACCTTCAGGGAGAAGAGGTTGATGGGGTTCCGGACAACCTATAAAACAAAAAAGAAAGTCAATACATGTATAGAAACTGAATGATCACTTACCTGTTACAGAGTTGCAGACAGATAGCAAGTCACACACAGGTGCACATGGACAGGCCTTTTTTCACCAGATCCAACATCAGAATGTAAGGGCTCATGGGACTGTGAAAGCCTGAAAGACAAAAAAAAGAAAGTGAAAATATGTATAGAAACTGAATGATCACTTACCTCTTAGAGAGCTGCAGACAAATAGTAAGTCACACACAGTTGCAAATAGACAGGCCGTTTTTCGCCAGATCTACCATCAGAAGGTAAGGGCTCCTGGGATTGTGACAGCCTGTAAGACAAAAAAAGAAAGTCAATACATGTATAGAAACTGAATGATCACTTATCATTCAGTTGTTGGCAGAAATGAATGATCACTTACTATTCACTTGTTGGAAGGAAACACCATCAGGGAGAAGAGGTTGATGGGGTTCTGGACAACCTATAACACAATAATAGAATAATAATAATAGAAAGTCTATACATGTATAGAAACTGAAGGAGCACCTACCTGTTACAGAGTTGCAGACAGATACATAGGGAGTCACACAGACAGTTTTTCACCACATCCACCATCAGGGAGGTACAAGGTCTTGGGGTCCTGAACCTGTAAGAAAACGAAAAGGCAATACATGTACAGAAACTGAATGATCACTTACCTGTTACAGAGCTGCAGAACGATTGACAGCGAGCCACACACAGTTGCAGATGAAAATATATTTGTTGGCAGGATAAACCTTCAGGGAGAAGAGGTCGATGGGGTTCCGGACAACCTATAACACAAAAAAGAAAGTCAATACATGTATAGAAACTGAATGATCACTTACCTGTTACAGAGTTGCAGACAGATAGCAAGTCACACACAGGTGCACATGGACAGACCGTTTCTTGCCAGATCCACCATCAGAAGGTAGGGGCTCATGGCATCCTGAAAGCCTGTAAAACAAAAAATGAAAGTCAATACATGTACAGAAACTGCATGATCACTTATCATTCAGTTGTTGGCAGAATACACCATCAGGGAGAAGAGGTTGATGGGGTTCTGGACAACCTGTAACACAAAAAAGAAAGGCAATATATGTATAGAAACTGAATGAGCACCTACCTGTTACACACTTGCAGACAGATAGACAGGGAGTCACACACACAGTTGCACATGGACAGACTGTTTTTCGCCACATCCACTATCAGGGAGGAAGAGGGACTTGGGGTCCTGAAAGGCTGTAAGACAACAAAGAAAATCAATACATGTAAAGAAACTGAATGATCACTTACCTGATACAGAGCTGGAGAACGATTTATAGCGAGCCACACAGTTTCAGATGAAAATATATTTGTTGGCAGGATAAACCATCAGGGAGAAGAGATTGATGGGGTTCCGGAAAACCTATAACACAAAAAAGAAAGTCAATACATGTATAGAAACTGAATGATCACATACCTGTTACAGAGTTGCAGACAGATAGCAAGTCACACACAGGTGCACATGGACAGGCCTTTTTTCACCAGATCCAACATCAGAAGGTAAGGGCTCATGGGATTGTGAAAGCCTGAAAGACAAAAAAAGAAAGTGAAAATATGTATAGAAACTGAATGATCACTTACCTCTTAGAGAGTTGCAGACAGATAGTAAGTCACACACAGTTGCACATAGACAGGTCGTTTTTCGCCAGATCTACCATCAGAAGGTAAGGGCTCCTGGGATCGTGACACCCTGTTACACAAAAAAAGAAAGTCAATACATGTATAGAAACTGAATGATCACTTATCATTCACTTGTTGGCAGGAAACACCATTTGGGAGAAGAGTTTGATGGGGTTCTGGACAACCTGTAACACAATAAAGAAAGTCAATATATGTATAGAAACTGAATGATCACTTACCTGTTACAGAGCTGGAGAACAATTGACAGCGAGCCACACACAGTTGCAGATGAAAATATATTTGTTGGCAGGATAAACCTTCAGGGAGAAGAGGTTTATGGGGTTCCGGACAACCTGTAACACAAAAAAGAAAGTCAATGTATGTATAGAAACTGAATGAGCACCTACCTGTTACACACTTGCAGACAGATAGATAGGGAGTCACACACACAGTTGCATGTGGACAGTCCATTGATTACCACATCCACCATCATAAGTTAGGGGCTCAAGGGATCTTAAACTGAATGATCACTTACCTGTTAGAGTTGCAGAACGATTGACAGCGAGCCACACACAGTTGCAGATGAAAATACGTTTCTTGGCAGGATACACCATCAGGGAGAAGAGGTTGATGGAGTTCCTGAAATCGTGTAAGACAACAAAGAAAGTCAATACATGTATAGAAGCTCAATGGTCTCTTACCTGTTACACACTTGCAGACAGATAGATAGGGAGTCACACACACAGTTGCACATGGACAGACCGTTGTTTACCACATCCACCATCAGGGAGGAAGAGGGTCTTGGGGTCCTAAAAGGCTGTAACACAAAATAGAAAGTCAATATATGTATATAAACTGAATGATTACCTACCTGTTACACACTTGCAGACAGATAGATGGGGAGTCACACACACAGTTGCACATGCACAGGCCGATTTTTGCCAGATCTACCAACAGAAGATAGGGGCTCATGGGATCGTGAAAGCCTGTAAGACAAAAAAAAAAGAAAGTCAATACATGTACAGAAACTGAATGAACACCTACCTGTTACACACTTGCAGATAGATAGATAGGGAGTCACACACACACACAATTGCACATGGACAGACAGTTTTTCACCACATCCACCATCAGGGAGGTACAGGGTCTTGGGGCCCTAAAAGCTTGTAAGACACCAAAGAAAGTCAATACATGTATAGAAACTCAATGGTCTCTTACCTGTTACACACGTGCAGACAGATAGATAGGGAGTCACACACACAGTTGCACATGGACAGACCGTTGATCACCACATCCACCATCAGAAGGTAGGGGCTCAAAGGATCCTGAATCTGTAAGACAACAAAGAAAGTCAATACATGTACAGACACTGAATAATGACTTACCTGTTACAGAGCTGGAGCTGGAGAACGATTGACAGCAAGCCACACACAGTTGCAATTGAAAATATATTTGTAAGCAGGACAAACCTTCAGGGAGAAGAGGTTGATGGGGTTCCGGGCAACCTGTAACACAAAAAAGAAAGTAAATACATGTAAAGAAACTGAATGATCACTTACCTGTTACAGAGTTGCAGACAGATAGAAAGTCACACACAGTTGCACATGCACAGGCCGATTTCCGCCAGATCTATCGTCAGAAGGTAGGGGCTCATGGGATCATGACAGCCTGTAAGACAAAAAAAGAAAGTCAATATATGTATAGAAACTGAATGAGCACCTACTTGTTACACACATGCAGACAGATAGATAGGGAGTCACACACACAGTTGCACATGGACAGACCGTTGATCCCCACATCCACCATCAGAAGGTAGGGGCTCAAGGGATCCTGAACCTGTAAGACAAAAAAAAAAGAGTCAATTCATGTATAGAAACTGTATGATCACCTACCTGTTACACACTTGCGGACAGATAGATAGGGAGTCACACACACACAGTTGCACATGGACAGACTGTTTTTCGCCACATCCACCATCAGGGAGGAAGAGGGTCTTGGGGTCCTGAAAGCCTGTAAGACAACAAAGAAAGTCAATACATGTACAGAAACTGAATGAGCTGGAGAACGATTGACAACAAGCCACACACAGTTGCAGATGAAAATATATTTGTTGGCAGGATACACCTTCAGGGAGAAGAGGTTGATGAGGTTCCGGACAACCTGTAACACAAAAAATAAAATCAATATGTATAGAAACTGAATGAGCACCTATCTGTTACACACTTGCAGACAGATAGATAGGAAGTCACACACACAGTTGCACGTGGACAGACCATTGATCACAACATCCACCATCAGAAGGTAGGGGCTCAAGGGATCCTGAATCTGTAAGACAACAAAGAAAGTCAATACATGTACAGACACTCAATAATCACTTACCTGTTACAGAGCTGGAGCTGGAGAACGATTGACAGCAAGCCACACACAGTTGCAATTGAAAATATATTTGTAAGCAGGACAAACCTTCAGGGAGAAGAGGTTGATGGGGTTCCGGACAACCTGTAACACAAAAAAGAAAGTAAATACATGTAAAGAAACTGAATGATCACTTACCTGTTACAGAGTTGCAGACAGATAGAAAGTCACACACAGTTGCACATGCACAGGCCGATTTCCGCCAGATCTATCGTCAGAAGGTAGGGGCTCATGGGATCATGACAGCCTGTAAGACAAAAAAAGAAAGTCAATATATGTATAGAAACTGAATGAGCACCTACTTGTTACACACATGCAGACAGATAAATAGGGAGTCACAGACACAGTTGCACATGGACAGACTGTTGATCCCCACATCCACCCTCAGAAGGTAGGGGCTCAAGGGATCCTGAACCTGTAAGACAAAAAAAAGAGTCAATTCATGTATAGAAACTGTATGATCACCTACCTGTTACACACTTGCGGACAGATAGATAGGGAGTCACACACACACAGTTGCACATGGACAGACTGTTTTTCGCCACATCCACCATCAGGGAGGAAGAGGGTCTTGGGGTCCTGAAAGCCTGTAAGACAACAAAGAAAGTCAATACATGTACAGAAACTGAATGAGCTGGAGAACGATTGACAACAAGCCACACACAGTTGCAGATGAAAATATATTTGTTGGCAGGATACACCTTCAGGGAGAAGAGGTTGATGAGGTTCCGGACAACCTGTAACACAAAAAATAAAATCAATATGTATAGAAACTGAATGAGCACCTATCTGTTACACACTTGCAGACAGATAGATAGGAAGTCACACACACAGTTGCACATGGACAGACAGATTTTCACCACATCCACCATCAGGGAGGTACTGGGTCTTGGGGTCCTGAAAGCCTGTAAGACAACAAAGAAAATCAATACATGTATATAAACTGAATGAGCACCTACCTGTTAAACACTTGCAGACAGATAGATGGGGAGTCACACACAGTTGCACATGGACAGACCATCGTTCGCCACATCCACATCGCCACAAGTGAATGATCATTTATTCCTGCCAACAACTGAATGATAAGTGATCACTTATCATTCACTTGTTGGCAGGATACACCATCAGGGAGAAGAGGTTGATGGGATTCTGGACAACCTGTAACACAAAAAAGAAAGTCAATATATGTATAGAAACTGAATGATCACCTACCTGTTACACACTTGCAGACAGATAGATGGGGAGTCACACACACAGTTGCACATGGACAGACCGTCGTTTGCCTTATCCACCATCAGAAGGTAGGGGCTATAGGGATCCTGAACCTGTAAGACAAAAAAAGAAAGTCAATACATGTACAGAAACTGAATGATCACTTACCTATTACAGAGCTGGAGAACGATTGACAGCGAGCCACACACAGTTTCAGATGAAAATATATTTGTTGGCAGGATAAACCTTCAGGGAGAAGAGGTTGATGGGGTTCCGGGCAACCTGTAACACAAAAAAGAAAGTCAATGCATGTTAGAAACTGAATGACTGCTTTCCTATTACAGAGTTGCAGACAGATAGCAAGTCACCCACAGTTGCACATGGACAGAGTTTCTTGCCAGATCCACCATCAGAAGGTAGGGGCTCATGGCATCCTGAAAGCCTGTAAGACAAAAAATGAAAGTCAATACATGTACAGAAACTGAATGATCACTTATCATTCAGTTGTTGGCATTCATTTATTTTATTTTTCATTTGTTGGCAGGATACACCATCAGGGAGAAGAGGTTGATGGGGTTCTGGACAACCTGTAACACAAAAAAGAAAGTCAATGTATGTATAGAAACTGAATGAGCACCTACCTGTTACACAGTTGCAGACAGATAGATAGGGAGTCACACACACACAGTTGCATGTGGACAGACCGTTGATCCCCACATCCACCATCAGAAGGTAGGGGCTCAAGGGATCCTGAACGTGTAAGACAAAAAAAGAAAGTCAATACATGTAAAGAAACTGAATGATCACCTACCTGTTACACACTTGCAGACAGATAGATGGGGAGTCACACACACAGTTGCACGTAGACAGGCCGTTTTTCGCTAGATCAACCATCAGAAGGTAAGGGCTCATGGGATCATGAAAGCCTGTAAGACAAAAAAAGAAAGTCTACACATGTATAGAACCTGAATGATCACTTATAATTCAGTTGTTGGCAGGAATGAATGATCACTTAGCATTCACTTGTTGGCAGGAAACACCATCAGGGAGAAGAGGTTGATGGGGTTCTGGACAACCTGTAACAAAAAAAACAGAAAGTCAATATATGTATAGAAACTGAGTGATAACCTACCTCTGACACACTTGCAGACAGATAGATAGGGAGTCATACACACAGTTGCACATGGACAGACCGTTGTTCGCCTTATGCACCATCAGAAGGTAGGGGCTCAAGGGATCCTGAACCTGTAAGACAAAAAAAGAAAGTCAATACATGTACAGAAACTGAATGATCACTTGCCTGTTACAGAGCTGGAGCTGGAGAACGATTGACAGCGAGCCACACACAGTTGCAGATGAACATATATTTGTTGGCAGGATAAACCTTTAGGCAGAAGAGGTTGATGGGGTTCCGGGCAACCTGGAATACAAAACAGAAAGTAAATACATGTAAAGAAACTGAATGATCACTTACCTGTTACAGAGTTGCAGACAGATAGTAAGTCACAAACAGTTGCACATGCACAGGCCAATTTTCGCCAGATGTACCATCAGAAGGTAGAGGCTCATGGGATCGTGAAAGCCTGTAAGACAAAAAAATGAAAGTCTATACATGTATAGAAACTGAATGAACACCTACCTGTTACACACTTACAGACAGATAGATAGGGAGTCACACACACAGTTGCACATGGACAGACCGTTTTTCACCACATCCACCATCAGGGAGGTACAGGGTCTTGGGGTCCTGAAAGCCTGTAAGACAACAAAAAGGCAATACATGTAAAGAAACTGAATGATCACTTACCTGTTACAGAGCTGTAGAACGATTGACAGCGAGCCACACACAATTGCAAATGAAAATATATTTGTTGGAAGGATAAACCTTCAGGGAGAAGAGGTTGATGGGGTTCCGGACAACCTATAACACAAAAAAGAAAGTCAATACATGTAAAGAAACTAAATGATCACTTACCTGTTAGAGAGTTGCAGACAGATATCAACTCACACACACTTGCACATGGACAGACCGTTTCTTGCCAGATCCACCATCAGAAGGTAGGGGCTGATGGAATCCTGAAAGCCTGTAAGACAAAAAATGAAAGTCAATACATGTACAGAAACTGAATGATCACTTATTATTCAGTTGTTGGCAGGAATGAATGATCACTTATCATTCACTTGTTGGCAGGAAACACCATCAGGGAGAAGAGGTTGATGGGATTCTGGACAACCTGTAACACAAAAAAGAAAGTCAATGTATGTATAGAAACTGAATGAGCACCTACCTGTTACGCACTTGCAGACAGATAGATAGGAAGTCACACACAAAGTTGCACATGGACAGACCATTGTTCACCACGTCCACCATCAGCGAGAAAGAGGGTCTTGGGGTCCTGAAATGCTGTAACAAAAAAGAAAGTCAATATATGTATAGAAACTGAATGATCACCTACCTGTTACACACTTGCAGACAGATAGATGGGGAGTCACACACACAGTTGCACATGGACAGACCGTTGTTCGCCTTATCCACCATCAGAAGGTAGAGGCTATAGGGATCCTGAACCTGTAAGACAAAAAAAGAAAGTCAATACATGTATAGAAACTGAATGGTCTCTTACCTGTAGAGAGTTGCAGACAGATAGTAAGTCACACACAGTTGCACATGGACAGGCCGTCTTTCGCCAGATCTACCATCAGAAGGTAGGGGCTCAAGGGATCCTGAACCTGTAAGACAAAAAAAGAAAGTGAATACATGTAAAGAAACTGAATGATCACCTACCTGTTACACACTTGCAGACAAATAGATAGGGAGTCACACACAGTTGCACATGAACAGACAGTTTTTCACCGCATCCAACATAAGGGACATAGAAGGTCTTGGGGTCCTGAAAGCCTGTAAGACAACAAAAAGGCAATATATGTACAGAAACTGAATGATCACTTACCTGTTAGAGAGTTGCAGACAGATAGTAAGTCACACACAGTTGCACATAGACAGGCCGTTTTTCGCCAGATCTACCATCAGAAGGTAGGGGCTCATGGGATTGTGAAAGCCTGTAAGACAAAAAATGAAAGTCAATACATGTATAGAACCTGAATGATCACTTATTATTCAGTTGTTGGCAGGAAACACCATCAGGGAGAAGAGGTTGATGGGGTTCTGGACAACCTGTAACACAAAAAAGAAAGTCAATATATGCATAGAAACGAAATGATCACCTACCTGTTACACACTTGCAGACAGATAGATAGGGAGTCACACACACAATTGCACATGGACAGACCATTGTTCACCACGTCCACCATCAGGGAGGAAGAGGGTCTTGGGGTCCTGAAAGGCTGTAAGACAACAAAGAAAATCAATACATGTATAGAAACTGAATGAGCATCTACCTGTTACAGAGTTGCAGAAAGATAGATAGGGAGTTACACACACACAGTTGCACATGGACAGACCGTCGTTCGCCACATCCACCATCAGGGAGGTACAGGGTCTTGGGGTCCTGAAAACCTGTAAGACAACAAAGAAAGTCAATACATGTACAGAAACTGAATTATCATTTACCTGTTACAGAGTTGCAGAACGATTGACAGCGAGCCACACACATTTAAAGATGAATATACGTTTCTTGGCAGGATACACCATCAGGGAGAAGAGGTTGATGGAGTTCCTGAAATCCTGTAAGACAACAAAGAAAGTCAATACAAGTATAGAAACTGAATGATCTCTTACCTGTAGAGAGTTGCAGACAGAAAGTGAGTCACACACAGTTGCACATGGACAGGCCGTCTTTCGCCAGATCGACCATCAGAAGGTAGGGGCTCAAGGGATCCTGAACCTGTAAGACAAAAAAAGAAAGTGAATACATGTAAAGAAACTGAATGATCACCTACCTGTTACACACTTGCAGACAGATAGATAGGGAGTCACACACACAGTTGCACATGGACAGACCATTGTTCACCACGTCCACCATTAGCGAGGAAGAGGGTCTTGGGGTCCTGAAATGCTGTAACAAAAAAGAAAGTCAATATATGTATAGAAACTGAATGATCACCTACCTGTTACACACTTGCAGTCAAATAGATAGGGAGTCACACACAGTTGCACATGGACAGAGTTTTTCACCACATCCAACATAAGGGACTTAGAATGTCTTGGGGTCCTGAAAGCCTGTAAGACAACAAAAAGGCAATACATGTACAGAAACTGAATGATCACTTACCTGTTACAGAGTTGCAGAACGATTGACAGCGAGCCACACACAGTTAAAGATGAATATACGTTTCTTGGCAGGATACACCATCAGGGAGAAGAGGTTGATGGAGTTCCTGAAATCCTGTATGACAACAAAGAAAGTCAATATATGTATAGAAACTGAATGATCACCTACCTGTTCCACACTTGCAGACAGATAGATGGGGAGTCACACACACAGTTGCACATGGACACACCGTCGTTCGCCTTATCCACCATCAGAAGGTAGGGGCTCAAGGGATCCTGAACCTGTAAGACAAAAAAAGAAACTCAATACATGTACAGAAACTGAATGGTCTCTTACCTGTAGAGAGTTGCAGACAGATAGTAAGTCACACACAGTTACACATGGACAGGCCGTCTTTCGCCAGATCTACCATCAGAAGGTAGGGGCTCAAGGGATCCTGAACCTGTAAGACAAAAAAAGAAAGTGAATACATGTAAAGAAACTGAATGATCACCTACCTGTTACACACTTGCAGACAAATAGATAGGGAGTCACACACAGTTGCACATGAACAGACAGTTTTTCACCACATCCAACATAAGGGACGTAGAAGGTCTTGGGGTCCTGAAAGCCTGTAAGAGAACAAAAAGGCAATACATGTACAGAAACTGAATGATCACTTACCTGTTAGAGAGTTGCAGACAGATAGTAAGTCACACACAGTTGCACATACACAGGCCGTTTTTCGCCAGATCTACCATCAGAAGGTAAGGGCTCATGGGATCGTGAAAGCCTATAAGACAAAAAATTTAAGTCAATACATGTATAGAACCTGAATGATCACTTATTATTCAGTTGTTGGTAGGAATGAATGATCACTTATCATTCACTTGTTGGCAGGAAACACCATCATGGAGAAGAGGTTGATGGGGTTCTGGACAACCTGTAACACAAAAAAGAAAGTCAATATATGCATAGAAACTGAATGATCACCTACCTGTTATATACTTGCAGACAAATAGATAGGGAGTCACACACACAGTTGCACATGGACAGACCATTGTTCACCACGTCCACCATCAGGGAGGAAGAGCGTCTTGGGGTCCTGAAAGGCTGTAACAAAAAAGAAAGTCAATATATGTATAGAATCTGAATGATCACTTATTATTCAGTTGTTGGTAGGAATGAATGATCACTTATCATTCACTTGTTGGCAGGAAACACCATCATGGAGAAGAGGTTGATGGGCTTCTGGACAACCTGTAACACAAAAAAGAAAGTCAATATATGCATAGAAACTGAATGATCACCTACCTGTTATATACTTGCAGACAAATAGATAGGGAGTCACACACACAGTTGCACATGGACAGACCATTGTTCACCACGTCCACCATCAGGGAGGAAGAGCGTCTTGGGGTCCTGAAAGGCTGTAACAAAAAAGAAAGTCAATATATGTATAGAACCTGAATGATCACTTATTATTCAGTTGTTGGTAGGAATGAATGATCACTTATCATTCACTTGTTGGCAGGAAACACCATCAGGGAGAAGAGGATGATGGGCTTCTGGACAACCTGTAACAAAAAAGAAAGTCAAAATATGTATAGAAATTGAATGATCACCTACCTGTTGCACACTTGCAGACAGATAGATAGGGAGTCACACACACAGTTGCACATGGACAGACCATTGTTCACCACGTCCACCATCAGGGAGGAAAAGGCTCAAGGGATCCTGAACCTGTAAGACAAAAAAAGAAAGTCAATACATGTAAAGAAACTGAATGATCACTTGCCTGTTACAGAGCTGGAGCTGGAGAACGATTGACAGCGAGCCACACACAGTTGCAGATGAAAATATACTTATTGGCAGGATACACCATCAGGGAGAAGAGGTTGATGGGGTTCCTCACAACCTGTAAGACAAAAAAAGAAAGTCAATATATGTATAGAAACTAAATGAGCACATACCTGTTACAGAGTTTCAGACAGAGAGATAGGGAGTCATACACCCAGTTGCACATGGACAAACCATTTTTCGCCACATCCACCATCAGAAGGTAGGGGCTCAAGGGATCCTGAACCTGTAAGACAAAAAAAGAAAGTCAATACATGTACAGAAACTGAATGATCACTTGCCTGTTACAGAGCTGGAGCTGGAGAACGATTGACAGTGAGCCACACACAGTTGCAGATGAAAATATATTTGTTGGCAGGACAAACCTTCAGTGAGAAAAGGTTGATGGGGTTCCGGGCAACCTGTAACACAAAAAAGAAAGTAAATACATGTATAGAAACTGAATGATCACTTTCCTATTACAGAGTTGCAGAAAGATAGCAAGTCACACACAGTTGCACATGCACAGGCTGATTTTCGCCAGATCTACCATCAGAAGGTAGGGGCTCATGGGATTGTGAAAGCCTGTAAGACAAAAAAAGAAAGTCTACACATGTATAGAAACTGAATGAGCACCTACCTGTTACAGAGTTGCAGACAGATAGATAGCGAGTCACACACACACACACACAGTTGCACATGGACAGACTGTCGTTCGCCACATCCACCATCAGGGAGGTACAGGGTCTTGGGGTCCTGAAAACCTGTAAGACAACAAAGAAAGTCAATACATGTACAGAAACTGAATTATCACTTACCTGTTACAGAGTTGCAGAATGATTGACAGCGAGCCACACACAGTTAAAGATGAATATACGTTTCTTGGCAGGATACACCATCAGGGAGAAGAGGTTGATGGAGTTCCTGAAATCCTGTATGACAACATAGAAAGTCAATACATGTATAGAAACTGAATGGTCTCTTACCTGTTAGAGAGTTGCAGACAGATAGTAAGTCACACACAGTTGCACATAGACAGGCCGTTTTTCGCCAGATCTACCATCTGAAGGTAAGGGCTCATGAGATTGTAAAAGCCTGTAAGACAAAAAATGAAAGTCAATACATGTATAGAACCTGAATGATCACTTATTATTCAGTTGTTGGTAGGAATGAATGATCACTTATCATTCACTTGTTGGCAGGAAACACCATGAGGGAGAAGAGGTTGATGGGGTTCTGGACAACCTGTAACACAAAAAAGAAAGTCAATATATGCATAGAAACTGAATGATCACTTTTCTATTACAGAGTTGCAGAAAGATAGCAAGTCACACACAGTTGCACATGCACAGGCTGATTTTCGCCAGATCTACCATCAGAAGGTAGGGGCTCATGGGATCGTGAAAGCCTGCAAGACAAAAAAAGAAAGTCTATACATGTATAGAAACTGAATGAAAACCTACCTGTTACACACTTGCAGACAAATAGATAGGGAGTCACACACACAGTTGCACATGGATAGACTGTTTTTCGCCACATCCACCATCAGAAGGTAAGGGCTCCAGGGATCCTGAACCTGTAAGACAAAAAAAGAAAGTGAATACATGTAAAGAAACTGAATGATCACCTACCTGTTACACACTTGCAGACAAATAGATAGGGAGTCACACACACAGTTGCACATGAACAGACAGTTTTTCACCACATCCAACATAAGGGACGTAGAAGGTCTTGGGGTCCTGAAAGCCTGTAAGACAACAAAAAGGCAATACATGTACAGAAACTGAATGATCACTTACCTGTTAGAGAGTTGCAGACAGATAGTAAGTCACACACAGTTGCACATAGACAGGCCGTTTTTCGCCAGATCTACCATCAGAAGGTAAGGGCTCATGGGATTGTAAAAGCCTGTAAGACAAAAAATGAAAGTCAATACATGTATAGAACCTGAATGATCACTTATTATTCAGTTGTTGGTAGGAATGAATGATCACTTATCATTCACTTGTTGGCAGGAAACACCATCATGGAGAAGAGGTTGATGGGCTTCTGGACAACCTGTAACACAAAAAAGAAAGTCAATATATGCATAGAAACAGAATGAGCACCTACCTGTTACAGAGTTGCAGACAGATAGATAGGGAGTCACACACACACACACACAGTTGCACATGGACAGACCGTCGTTCGCCACATCCACCATCAGAGAGGTACAGGGTCTTGGGGTCCTGAAAAACTGTAAGACAACAAAGAAAGTCAATACATGTACAGAAACTGAATTATCACTTACCTGTTAAAGAGTTGCAGAACGATTGACAGCAAGCCACACACAGTTAAAGATGAATATACGTTTCTTGGCAGGATACACCATCAGGGAGAAGAGGTTGATGGAGTTCCTGAAATCCTGTAAGACAACAAAGAAAGTCAATACATGTACAGAAACTGAATGATCACTTACCTGTTAGAGAGTTGCAGACAGATAGTAAGTCACACACAGTTGCACATAGACAGGCCGTTTTTCGCCAGATCTACCATCAGAATGTAAGGGCTCATGGGATTGTGAAAGCCTGTAAGACAAAAAAAGAAAGTCTATACATGTATAGAACCTGAATGATCACTTATTATTCAGTTGTTGGTAGGAATGAATGATCACTTATCATTCACTTGTTGGCAGGAAACACCATCAGGGAGAAGAGGTTGATGGGCTTCTGGACAACCTGTAACACAAAAAAGAAAGTCAATATATGCATAGAAACTGAATGATCACCTACCTGTTACACACTTGCAGACAGATAGATAGGGAGTCACACACACAGTTGCACATGGACAGACCATTGTTCACCACGTCCACCATCAGGGAGGAAGAGGGTCTTGGGGTCCTGAAATGCTGAAACAAAAAAGAAAGTCAATATATGTATTGAAACTGAATGATCACCTACCTGTTACACACTTGCAGACAGATAGATGGGGAGTCACACACACAGTTGCACATGGACAGACCGTTGTTCGCCTTATCCACCATCAGAAGGTAGAGGCTATAGGGATCCTGAACCTGTAAGATAAAAAAAGAAAGTGAATACATGTAAAGAAACTGAATGATCACCTACCTGTTACACACTTGCAGACAAATAGATAGGGAGTCACACACACAGTTGCACATGAACAGACAGTTTTTCACCACATCCAACATAAGGGACGTAGAAGGTCTTGTGGTCCTGAAAGCCTGTAAGACAACAAAAAGGCAATACATGTACAGAAACTGAATGATCACCTACCTGTTACACACTTGCAGACAGATAGATAGGGAGTCACACACACAGTTGCACATGGACAGACCATTGTTCACCACGTCCACCATCAGGGAGGAAGAGGGTCTTGGGGTCCTGAAATGCTGAAACAAAAAAGAAAGTCAATATATGTATTGAAACTGAATGATCACCTACCTGTTACACACTTGCGTTGTTCGCCTTATCCACCATCAGAAGGTAGAGGCTATAGGGATCCTGAACCTGTAAGACAAAAAAAGAAAGTCAATACATGTATAGAAACTGAATGGTCTCTTACCTGTAGAGAGTTGCAGACAGATAGTAAGTCACACACAGTTGCACATGGACAGGCCGTCTTTCGCCAGATCTACCATCAGAAGGTAGGGGCTCAAGGGATCCTGAACCTGTAAGACAAAAAAAGAAAGTGAATACATGTAAAGAAACTGAATGATCACCTACCTGTTACACACTTGCAGACAAATAGATAGGGAGTCACACACACAGTTGCACATGAACAGACAGTTTTTCACCACATCCAACATAAGGGACGTAGAAGGTCTTGTGGTCCTGAAAGCCTGTAAGACAACAAAAAGGCAATACATGTACAGAAACTGAATGATCACCTACCTGTTACACACTTGCAGACAGATAGATGGGGAGTCACACACAGTTGCACATAGACACGCTGTTTTTCGCCAGATCTACCATCAGAAGGTAAGGGCTCATGGGATTGTGAAAGCCTGTAACACAAAAAAGAAAGTCAATATATGTATAGAAACTGAATGATCACCTACCTGTTACACACTTGCGGACAGATAGATAGGGAGTCACACACACAGTTGCACATGGACAATCCATTGTTCACCACGTCCACCATCAGAACGTAGGGGCTCAAGGGATCCTGAACCTGTAAGACAAAAAAAGAAAGTCAATACATGTACAGAAACTGAATGATCACTTGCCTGTGTCGTCTCGGTTCGTCTTCTTCTGGAGATGGACTTGTTATTCAAAAAGGAGAGTCTGTAGCCACCGTCTTTAGTTGTAACAATAATATATTTTATTGCAATCGAAAGACAGTGTGGAGAGAGTCTGCCAATTCTGGGTGCCCTTCGGTCTCTCTCTCCCCGACTTAGGAATACCTTGAGTTTTTATACCCTATTTCACGCCACATTCTGTTGGAATGTTGCCATATATGGAATGTTTACATTTCATCCATAGGGAACAGCCATTAGCTCCCCCATT
Organism: Salminus brasiliensis; assembly: GCF_030463535.1. Classification (NCBI taxonomy): domain Eukaryota; kingdom Metazoa; phylum Chordata; class Actinopteri; order Characiformes; family Bryconidae; genus Salminus; species Salminus brasiliensis. The sequence continues at coordinate 10,540,273 of NC_132902.1, read as the reverse complement.
ACCTAAGTGGTCCATGGCCACATCTGGACAGCGTTTAAATCACTGACACGTCTGCCCAACGGGATGTCCAAATCTAAACAGCATCTTATGTCTGTTCAATTTGTGTAGATTTGGTCAAGAAACGGGGCCCCCTTTCTTTTCTACATCTGCAAAGCCACTGAATATACTACACTTGCCCCCTTTGAGCCTAATCAGAGGCTCAATAAAATAAAAGAGCATCACACACATGGTTACATGTGCTTCTAAAGACCTATTCCTTCTATGTTTGCCTTTTTTAACACTTATTTCACAGAATGTGAGAGCGAAAACCTGCCAGGCAGCTATCTCACTTTTAATATCCCTCAATCATCCAAGACAGGAAAAAACTCTCTCACGGTCCCTCTGCCCCAGGCGACCACATGCTGTACTCCAGGCCAATGTACAAAGAAGGAATGTCTCATTGATATATATATTGAATATGGACATCTGCTAGTGTGAGTAAATACATTTGGAACCCCATTAAACCAAACATAATGTGTACTTTCAGGCTGGTCGACCCATCGGACCTTCCAATACACCTGTCCCTGCCTACCATTACTGACCCTAGTATCGAGAAAAAATCAAAACCCCTGGGGTCACGCTGTGCTTACTCACAATAAAATACATCATCTTACAACTCATTTACAAAATAATATCAATAGATTATACATATCAAAACTACTATTTATACATGTAGTGTATTTAGAGTACAGACAGTAATAATTGACAAATTTAAATGTGGCACATTGGAGTTCATCAACAACGGTGTTCCTTGATGGTGAGTGTTCCTTGATGGTGAGTCGGGATAGATGAATTTACAATGTCCTTGTTCAAAAGATCTTCAGATCTCTCGATTAGTAATATCCATCAACATCTGACCCCTTTTCTGCCTCTTGGGATCTCTGAATACCAGTCCCCCACAGTGGTACTCCCCACGCTAGTCTGAAGGGAAAGATAGAAACAACAGCCAATATCTTTTCTTCAAAACATCAAATGCAGATTTCACAACAACAGTATTATACGTGTCAAACTATTACTACTCAGTAAATCATCTTTCAAGCCACCCTTTTCAGCCATACTATCATATACTTAAATCCCCTTTTACATAACCTGTGGTAATATAACATAGGTGTTATAACTTATGATAAAAGACTTGATTCACTAAATTAAAGTCATAATCCAAGTAGATACTCAGAATGGATATTTATCCACCAAATCACCTTCTAATACTAATCCCTCATCTTCTTCTGAATCTGTCCTAGGTAATAATGGCAGTTGAATTTGTTCCCCCGGCATTACAATTCCAACCCATCTTAAAATCATTGCCTTAGCAAAAGTCAATATCAGTGTGCAACAACAGAACATTACACATAGCGACAAAAGCGCAGCACCAAACAACTGAGCCAACAATGTTCCCACATAACGATTGAATCCAGCTTTTTGCAGAATTTCTTCCATGCCCGGCACTCCCAGGAGATTAGCAAGAAGTCTTTTAATATCTCCTACAGCAGGTTGTGTTCCCACCATGATCTCTTCCAACTTTGCGATCCAAGGATGTGCTCCGTCTTGTAGAGTTGGCAATTTTTCCAAAACATCAGACATGTCTGTATTCTGCCAAGGCTTGTATTCCAATGTCTGTCCTCGGATGATCACTGGACACATCTTGTCACATGATGTTCCTTTTCTTGGGCGCAATGCATATCCCTTGTCCACTTTCTGAGAGCCTTCCGTCCTCAATTCCTTCTTCTGCATCTGTAGCTCCTTCAGTTGTTTTTCCAGTCTGTTCTGCTTCTCTAAACTCATAGCAGTGTCCACATGAGAAATGCATTGGTCTATACGCCTCTCTACACTTCTCATAGCCCTGTCGATGTCTTCTTCCATTCTTGAACTGGCTGTGGTCGGGAAGAATCCTCTTGAAGTACAAAGACTTGTGGGTCCCTTGTCTTGGTCGTCGTCTTCATTTTCACTTTCATCAGAACTCTCATCAGTGGAGTCCTCATACCGTCTAGTCTTGCCTCCTCTCCTTTCTGCCCTCACCAGGATCCGTCTGACTTCTGGATCATATCCTCCTCTGGCTTCTTCCCAAGCACTCTGATCCACATCATCTCCAACTTTTGTCCTCCTGGTCTTCACTGCACCTTCGATTTGCAAACATGTTGTTTTCTTCTTACTTTTGGAAGTTGGATACATCTTTATAATTGTTTCTGCTTTGCCTGCTTCCACTATTCGGTCGTCCTCATCTCTGATACGATAGTCTCCCTCTTGAGTGATCACTGGAAGCTGGGGATAGATCTCCTTAGACGTCACCTCCTTCTCATATGGTGGGGGATTTTTTACTGGGTTGACATGTGAAAATGGTGCACTAATTTCTGCCATCTGCTTTTCTTTTTCTGCCTCCTCTCACATCCCATATCAGAGAAAAGGAGAATCACGCCAGAGTTAATATTGTCATAAACTCTCAAGGTCCATAACAATTCACTGTAAACATACATTTTCCATCCTATTTCCATCCACTTTCCATACATCTTCCTTCTGTTCCTACATACTAAAATACCATCTTGAACCATTCTTCATATCCCCAAGGGACTCTTGGCCTACTGCCAACATAGTTTCTCAACTATCATCATAACATAGACTATTCCGCTAAAAACCAATTTAACACTCTTCACCTTCTTAAGCCCAAGTGTATATGTATGTTGACATGCCTGACTCTCCCTTAGCCAGGGGTCATAGGTCAACCAGAAACATATGTGTGCAAAGCCTATCTTCACACTAGAATGTAGGTGGATAGTCCCCTTTCTCCCGCTGTGCAGAAAGGGAGAGAAATACCAGCAAAACAGAAAAACTAATTTAACCCATCGAGGCTCACTAGTTCCTCTAATAAAGTAACCCTGTGTAAGGTAACTACCAACATGAGTGATACTAGTAAAACAACATTATCATCATAATGGTCTGTTATGCACCCTGAACAATTTGCATAACAGTTCATACTGGGTCTAATAATCACTTAGGTTTAATGCATTCTCAAAGCACAACCAGCACTCCAAGCCACACACTCACTGCACTCACTGCCACAGAACACCAAGAAAATCACCACCTCCATTATAATAATCCCAAAGACAGTTGGCTAGAAGCACTATAATAGTCTATTCTTCAACACAAGCCATACCAAGAACATCACTGGACCCATTTCAACACAGGAAAAACAACAACCTTAAACATCTTTTAACCCATACAAAACAAACCAACCATTCTACTATTACTATTCTCTAGTCAGACTTCTTATGAACACATATTTAACAAGACTAATATTATTATTGTAATATATTATCTCATATGACACCACAACCAAACTCTTAACCATGAACCATCATTTCTCCTCATAGGAAAAATCTCACTCTGCCAGGCCCCTGTGCTCCTGCATATCTTGTCATTAACACTGCATTTCACATCTGGCGCTCAGCCACGCCTTAGCCATTGCAAAACACAGAATCACAAACCTACTACTAAATTCCTTTAGTAACCACTCGCCTTTATATAGTTATATGCAAACACAAAGTGTATATTTAATACACTCCTCTACTTATCTCACATTATGGCTATCATATTATATCAACATTCTACAATCAGTATTAATTTCATTTATTCCTTCTCAACAGTAACATACCAGAGACTATTCTCCTACATTGCTGACCAATACTACTCATCTCAACCATATATAAACTTTCCTTCAAATTAGACATACTACTAATATCACATCTTCTACATGCACATATATACATGTATATATATATATATATATATATATATATATGTAACTTTGAATTGATTTATTTTTGTCTCTCAGATGGTAGGTTGAAATTACACTTTAAAAAAACCCACATTCCAGGATCCACACGACAATCACAGGACTTATTAACAGTATTCTTGTACTGTACATGACCTGGTGCCAATATGGGCTGTTTTGGTGGTTTATGAAATTTTACCGTTACCTATCTCCCTCTCTGTTATCCAGACAGGGCTCATTAATTTTCCTATACCTCATTCCAACCCACACATCTGAGAAACCTATTTATTTAACACTACTGTTCTATAATCATTATCACTTAACTATGTTTATGGGATCCCTTTATCTATTATTTGCCATTAAACAATAACACAAACTAGACATACAACACATAACAAACTAGACATACAACACATACCATTCACTCCTTTTTTTTTTCTCTCTCTATGGGCCCCCATATTTTCCTTTAAATTTACAACCTCCCACAAAGGTGCACATGGTCTGAAACAATATCAGAATTAATTTAAATTGCATGTCCCCTTTAAATCTTTTCATAACCTCAATTAATCTGGCTTTTATTGCTTCTGGTGCACAGACTCAAATACAGCTCCTCCTCCCCGTAAGGAGTGACTCTCAGGCCCCATACTTTTGTCAGAAGAGACCTCCTGCAAGGCATAGGATCTCAGAAAGCCAACGAGATCGGGTATTTGACCATATGCATGTTTTTGTTTTTTTTTTGTTTTTTCAATAAAAGCCAACATCATGGAGAGTTTGAGAATTACTCTCCTCTTACCAAACATATCCCTTTTTAACCCAGACAAAACATGACAAAGAAAGGGAGGAGGGTACCAGCCCCTCAGCCTCCACACACAGATGTACATCCCTGGGCACGCACACACACACACACACACACACACCCCAAGTCGACTGTTTTAAGCTAACCCTTAAGTCTTCTCTTCTGTGCACTATACCCTTTTCTCTTTACTTCTGACACTGTCTTCTTCTATAACACCCCATGTTTCTTCTCTTAAAAACCCCCATATTTCTCTTATATTACCCTGTTAAGCTAACTTTCACACTGCAACCTGAACCTGCTCACGTCTTACAATCCTAAGAGAGACAAGGGCCCTAGCTCTCAAAGCCTGCGTGGCGCAAATTAACATGGCCTTATCAATGTTACTCACTGCTTTTTCAACAACACCCCTTTTGTGTTCCTCATTTTCCTTATACCTTGTCATTACTCTTGTTCCTACGTATTTTCTCATTCCTTACACCCCCGTATTGTGGTGGCACAACCCACAAACGACCCAAATTTAGAACAGAGTCTCCTCCCAAATAATGTCACAACCTCATACGTTCCAATTGCACGCAGTGCAGCCTCACAGCACACATCTCAGCATAACGCGGAAACCCAAGCTCGAATAGTGAGAAAAGTGCTAACCGTGTATTGTTGGCTCACGAGCAAAAGTTTTCCACGTGGTACCGTCTGGTGCCGCCGGAAGTCACAGCTGGGTCCCTGTTCGGGCGCCAAAATTTGTCGTCTCGGTTCGTCTTCTTCTGGAGATGGACTTGTTATTCAAAAAGGAGAGTCTGTAGCCACCGTCTTTAGTTGTAACAATAATATATTTTATTGCAATCGAAAGACAGTGTGGAGAGAGTCTGCCAATTCTGGGTGCCCTTCGGTCTCTCTCTCCCCGACTTAGGAATACCTTGAGTTTTTATACCCTATTTCACGCCACATTCTGTTGGAATGTTGCCATATATGGAATGTTTACATTTCATCCATAGGGAACAGCCATTAGCTCCCCCATTACCTAAGTGGTCCATGGCCACATCTGGACAGCGTTTAAATCACTGACACGTCTGCCCAACGGGATGTCCAAATCTAAACAGCATCTTATGTCTGTTCAATTTGTGTAGATTTGGTCAAGAAACGGGGCCCCCTTTCTTTTCTACATCTGCAAAGCCACTGAATATACTACACCTGTTACAGAGCTGGAGCTGGAGAACGATTGACAGCGAGCCACACACAGTTGCAGATGATAATATATTTGTTGGCAGGACAAACCTTCAGGGAGAAGAGGTTGATGGGGTTCCAGGCAACCTGTAACACAAAAAAGAAAGTCAATACATGCATAGAAACTGAATGGTCTCTTACCTGTAGAGAGTTGCAGAAAGATAGCAAGTCACACACAGTTGGACATAGACAGGCCGTCTTTCGCCAGATCTACCATCAGAAGGTAAGGGCTCATGGGATTGTGAAAGCCTGTAAGACAAAAAATGAAAGTCAATACATGTATAGAACCTGAATGATCACTTATTATTCAGTTGTTGGTAGGAATGAATGATCACTTATCATTCACTTGTTGGCAGGAAAAACCATCAGGGAGAAGAGGTTGATGGGCTTCTGGACAACCTGTAACACAAAAAAGAAAGTCAATATATGCATAGAAACAGAATGAGCACCTACCTGTTACAGAGTTGCAGACAGATAGATAGGGAGTCACACACACACACACACAGTTGCACATGGACAGACCGTCGTTCGCCACATCCACCATCAGGGAGGTACAGGGTCTTGGGGTCCTGAAAAACTGTAAGACAACAAAGAAAGTCAATACATGTACAGAAACTGAATTATCACTTACCTGTTACAGAGTTGCAGAACGATTGACAGCAAGCCACACACAGTTAAAGATGAATATACGTTTCTTGGCAGGATACACCATCAGGGAGAAGAGGTTGATGGAGTTCCTGAAATCCTGTAAGACAACAAAGAGTCAATACATGTATAGAAACTGAATGGTCTCTTACCTGTTAGAGAGTTGCAGACAGATAGTAAGTCACACACAGTTGTACATGCACAGGCCGATTTTTGCCAGATCTACCATCAGAAGTTAGGGGCTCATGGGATCGTGAAAGCCTGCAAGACAAAAAAGAAAGTCTATACATGTATAGAAACTGAATGAACACCTACCTGTTACACACTTGCAGACAGATAGATAGGGAGTCACACACACAGTTGCACATGAGCAGACAGTTTTTCACCACATCCAACATAAGGGACATAGAAGGTCTTGGGGTCCTGAAAGCCTGTAAGACAACAAAAAGGCAATACATGTACAGAAACTGAATGATCACTTACCTGTTAGAGAGTTGCAGACAGATAGTAAGTCACAAACAGTTGCACATAGACAGGCCGTTTTTCGCCAGATCTACCATCAGAAGGTAAGGGCTCATGGGATTGTGAAAGCCTGTAAGACAAAAAATGAAAGTCAATACATGTATAGAACCTGAATGATCACTTATTATTCAGTTGTTGGTAGGAATGAATGATCACTTATCATTCACTTGTTGGCAGGAAACACCATCAGGGAGAAGAGGTTGATGGGCTTCTGGACAACCTGTAACACAAAAAAGAAAGTCAATATATGCATAGAAACTGAATGATCACCTACCTGTTACACACTTGCAGACAGATAGATAGGGAGTCACACACACAGTTGCACATGGACAGACCATTGTTCACCACGTCCACCATCAGGGAGGAAGAGAGTCTTGGGGTCCTGAAATGCTGTAACAAAAAAGAAAGTCAATATAGGTATTGAAACTGAATGATCACCTACCTGTTACACACTTGCAGACAGATAGATGGGGAGTCACACACACAGTTGCACATGGACAGACCGTTGTTCGCCTTATCCACCATCAGAAGGTAGAGGCTATAGGGATCCTGAACCTGTAAGACAAAAAAAAAAAAGCCAATACATGTATAGCAACTGAATGGTCTCTTACCTGTAGAGAGTTGCAGACAGATAGTAAGTCACACACAGTTGCACATGGACAGGCCGTCTTTCGCCAGATCTACCATCAGAAGGTAGGGGCTCAAGGGATCCTGAACCTGTAAGACAAAAAAAGAAAGTGAATACATGTAAAGAAACTGAATGATCACCTACCTGTTACACACTTGCAGACAAATAGATAGGGAGTCACACACACAGTTGCACATGAGCAGACAGTTTTTCACCACATCCAACATAAGGGACATAGAAGGTCTTGGGGTCCTGAAAGCCTGTAAGACAACAAAAAGGCAATACATGTACAGAAACTGAATGATCACTTACCTGTTACACACTTGCAGACAGATAGATGGGGAGTCACACACACAGTTGCACATAAACAGGCCATTTTTCGCCAGATCTACCATCAGAAGGTAAGGGCTTATGGGATTGTGAAAGCCTGTAAGACAAAAAATGAAAGTCAATACATGTATAGAACCTGAATGATCACTTATTATTCAGTTGTTGATAGGAATGAATGATCACTTATCATTCACTCGTTGGCAGGATACACAATCAGGGAGAAGAGGTTGATGGGCTTCTGGACAACCTTTAACACAAAAAAGAAAGTCAATATATGTATAGAAACTGAATGATCACCTACCAGTTACACACTTGCGGACAGATAGATAGGGAGTCACACACACAGTTGCACATGAACAGACAGTTTTTCACCACATCCAACATCAGAAGGTAGGGACTCAAGGGATCCTGAACCTGTAAGACAAAAAAAGAAAGTGAATACATGTAAAGAAACTGAATGATCACCTACCTGTTACACACTTGCAGACAAATAGATAGGGAGTCACACACACAGTTGCACATGGACAATCCATTGTTCACCACGTCCACCATCAGAACGTAGGGGCTCAAGGGATCCTGAACCTGTAAGACAAAAAAAGAAAGTCAATACATGTACAGAAACTGAATGATCACTTGCCTGTTACAGAGCTGGAGCTGGAGAACGATTGACAGCGAGCCACACACAGTTGCAGATGATAATATATTTGTTGGCAGGACAAACCTTCAGGGAGAAGAGGTTGATGGGGTTCCAGGCAACCTGTAACACAAAAAAGAAAGTAAATACATGTATAGAAACTGAATGATCACCTACCTGTTACACACTTGCAGACAAATAGATAGGGAGTCACACACACAGTTGCACATGAACAGACAGTTTTTCACCACATCCAACATCAGAAGGTAGGGACTCAAGGGATCCTGAACCTGTAAGACAAAAAAAGAAAGTGAATACATGTAAAGAAACTGAATGATCACCTACCTGTTACACACTTGCAGACAAATAGATAGGGAGTCACACAAAGTTGCACATGGACAGAGTTTTTCACCACATCCAACATAAGGGACGTAGAAGGTCTTGGGGTCCTGAAAGCCTGTAAGACAACAAAAAGGCAATACATGTACAGAAACTGAATGATCACTTACCTGTTAGAGAGTTGCAGACAGATAGTAAGTCACACACAGTTGCACATAGACAGGCCGTTTTTCGCCAGATCTACCATCAGAAGGTAAGGGCTCATGGGATTGTGAAAGCCTGTAAGACAAAAAATGAAAGTCAATACATGTATAGAACCTGAATGATCACTTATTATTCAGTTGTTGGTAGGAATGAATGATCACTTATCATTCACTTGTTGGCAGGAAACACCATCAGGGAGAAGAGGTTGATGGGCTTCTGGACAACCTGTAACACAAAAAAGAAAGTCAATATATGCATAGAAACTGAATGATCACCTACCTGTTACACACTTGCAGACAGATAGATAGGGAGTCACACACACAGTTGCACATGGACAGACCATTGTTCACCACGTCCACCATCAGGGAGGAAAGCGTCTTGGGGTCCTGAAAGGCTGTAACAAAAAAGAAAGTCAATATATGTATAGAAACTGAATGATCACCTACCTGTTACACACTTGAAGACAGATAGATGGGGAGTCACACACACAGTTGCACATAAACAGGCCATTTTTCGCCAGATCTACCATCAGAAGGTAAGGGCTTATGGGATTGTGAAAGCCTGTAAGACAAAAAATGAAAGTCAATACATGTATAGAACCTGAATGATCACTTATTATTCAGTTGTTGATAGGAATGAATGATCACTTATCATTCACTCGTTGGCAGGATACACCATCAGGGAGAAGAGGTTGATGGGCTTCTGGACAACCTTTAACACAAAAAAGAAAGTCAATATATGTATAGAAACTGAATGATCACCTACCTGTTACACACTTGCGGACAGATAGATAGGGAGTCACACACACAGTTGCACATGGACAATCCATTGTTCACCACGTCCACCATCAGAACGTAGGGGCTCAAGGGATCCTGAACCTGTAAGACAAAAAAAGAAAGTCAATACATGTACAGAAACTGAATGATCACTTGCCTGTTACAGAGCTGGAGCTGGAGAACGATTGACAGCGAGCCACACACAGTTGCAGATGATAATATATTTGTTGGCAGGACAAACCTTCAGGGAGAAGAGGTTGATGGGGTTCCAGGCAACCTGTAACACAAAAAAGAAAGTAAATACATGTATAGAAACTGAATGATCACCTACCTGTTACACACTTGCAGACAAATAGATAGGGAGTCACACACACAGTTGCACATGAACAGACAGTTTTTCACCACATCCAACATCAGAAGGTAGGGACTCAAGGGATCCTGAACCTGTAAGACAAAAAAAGAAAGTGAATACATGTAAAGAAACTGAATGATCACCTACCTGTTACACACTTGCAGACAAATAGATAGGGAGTCACACAAAGTTGCACATGGACAGAGTTTTTCACCACATCCAACATAAGGGACGTAGAAGGTCTTGGGGTCCTGAAAGCCTGTAAGACAACAAAAACGCAATACATGTACAGAAACTGAATGATCACTTACCTGTTAGAGAGTTGCAGACAGATAGTAAGTCACACACAGTTGCACATAGACAGGCCGTTTTTCGCCAGATCTACCATCAGAAGGTAAGGGCTCATGGGATTGTGAAAGCCTGTAAGACAAAAATTGAAAGTCAATACATGTATAGAACCTGAATGATCACTTATTATTCAGTTGTTGGTAGGAATGAATGATCACTTATCATTCACTTGTTGGCAGGAAACACCATCAGGGAGAAGAGGTTGATGGGCTTCTGGACAACCTGTAACACAAAAAAGAAAGTCAATATATGCATAGAAACTGAATGATCACCTACCTGTTACAAACTTGCAGACAGATAGATAGGGAGTCACACACACAGTTGCACATGGACAGACCATTGTTCACCACGTCCACCATCAGGGAGGAAGAGGGTCTTGGGGTCCTGAAATGCTGTAACAAAAAAGAAAGTCAATATATGTATTGAAACTGAATGATCACCTACCTGTTACACACTTGCAGACAGATAGATGGGGAGTCACACACACAGTTGCACATGGACAGACCGTTGTTCGCCTTATCCACCATCAGAAGGTAGAGGCTATAGGGATCCTGAACCTGTAAGACAAAAAAAGAAAGTCAATACATGTATAGAAACTGAATAGTCTCTTACCTGTAGAGAGTTGCAGACAGATAGTAAGTCACACACAGTTGCACATGGACAGGCCGTCTTTCGCCAGATCTACCATCAGAAGGTAGGGGCTCAAGGGATCCTGAACCTGTAAGTAAAAAAAAAGAAAGTGAATACATGTAAAGAAACTGAATGATCACCTACCTGTTACACACTTGCAGACAAATAGATAGGGAGTCACACACACAGTTGCACATGAACAGACAGTTTTTCACCACATCCAACATAAGGGACGTAGAAGGTCTTGTGGTCCTGAAAGCCTGTAAGACAACAAAAAGGCAATACATGTACAGAAACTGAATGATCACCTACCTGTTACACACTTGCAGACAGATAGATGGGGAGTCACACACACAGTTGCACATAGACAGGCCGTTTTTCGCCAGATCTACCATCAGAAGGTAAGGGCTCATGGGATTGTGAAAGCCTGTAAGACAAAAAATGAAAGTCAATACATGTATAGAACCTGAATGATCACTTATTATTCAGTTGTTGATAGGAATGAATGATCACTTATCATTCACTTGTTGGCAGGATACACCATCAGGGAGAAGAGGTTGATGGGCTTCTGGACAACCTGTAACACAAAAAAGAAAGTCAATATATGTATAGAAACTGAATGATCACCTACCTGTTACACACTTGCGGACAGATAGATAGGGAGTCACACACACAGTTGCACATGGACAATCCATTGTTCACCACGTCCACCATCAGAACGTAGGGGCTCAAGGGATCCTGAACCTGTAAGACAAAAAAAGAAAGTCAATACATGTACAGAAACTGAATGATCACTTGCCTGTTACAGAGCTGGAGCTGGAGAATGATTGACAGCGAGCCACACACAGTTGCAGATGATAATATATTTGTTGGCA